>NC_084738.1:71904993-71929993 GCF_033978785.1 Entelurus aequoreus | reverse complement strand
GACTGAGTCAGAAGTTAGACTGAGTCACAAGTTAGACTGAGTCAGAAGTTAGACTGAGTCACAAGTTAGACTTAGTCAGAAGTTAGACTGAGTCAGAAGTTAGACTTAGTCAGAAGTTAGACTGAGTCACAAGTTAGACTGAGTCACAAGTTAGACTGAGTCAGAAGTTAGACTGAGTCACAAGTTATACTGAGTCACAAGTTAGACCCAAGTCTCACTGAGAGTCAGACTGAAGTTAGACTGAAGTTAGACTGAAGTTAGACTGAAGTTAGACTGAAGTCTCACTGAGAGTCAGACTGAAGTTAGACTGAAGTTAGACTGAAGTTAGACTGAAGTCTCACTGAGAGTCAGACTGAAGTTAGACTGAAGTTAGACTGAAGTTAGACTGAAGTCTCACTGAGAGTCAGACTGAAGTTAGACTGAAGTTAGACTGAAGTTAGACTGAAGTCTCACTGAGAGTCAGACTGAAGTTAGACTGAAGTTAGACTGAAGTTAGACTGAAGTCTCACTGAGAGTCAGACTGAAGTTAGACTGAAGTTAGACTGAAGTTAGACTGAAGTCTCACTGAGAGTCAGACTGAAGTTAGACTGAAGTTAGACTGAAGTTAGACTGAAGTCTCACTGAGAGTCAGACTGAAGTTAGACTGAAGTTAGACTGAAGTTAGACTGAAGTCTCACTGAGAGTCAGACTGAAGTTAGACTGAAGTTAGAATGAAGTCTCACTGAGAGTCAGACTGAAGTTAGACTGAAGTTAGACTGAAGTTAGACTGAAGTCTCACTGAGAGTCAGACTGAAGTTAGACTGGAGTCAGACTGAAGTTAGACTGAAGTTAGACTGAGTCAGACTGAGAGTCAGACTGAGTCAAACTGAAGTTAGACTGAAGTTAGACTGAGTCAGACTGAGAGTCAGACTGAGTCAGACTGAGAGTCAGACTGAAGTTAGACTGAAGTTAGACTGAAGTTAGACTGAAGTCTCACTGAAGTCTCACTGAGAGTCAGACTGAGTCAGACTGAGAGTCAGACTGAGTTAGACTGAAGTTAGACTGAAGTTAGACTGAGTCAGACTGAGAGTCAGACTGAGTCAGACTGAAGTTAGACTGAAGTTAGACTGAGTCAGACTGAGAGTCAGACTGAGTCAGACTGAGAGTCAGACTGAAGTTAGACTGAAGTCTCACTGAAGTCTCACTGAGAGTCAGACTGAGTCAGACTGAGAGTCAGACTGAAGTTAGACTGAAGTTAGACTGAAGTTAGACTGAAGTTAGACTGAGTCAGACTGAGAGTCAGACTGAGTCAGACTGAAGTTAGACTGAAGTTAGACTGAGTCAGACTGAGAGTCAGACTGAGTCAGACTGAGAGTCAGACTGAAGTTAGACTGAAGTTAGACTGAAGTTAGACTGAAGTTAGACTGAGTCAGACTGAGAGTCAGACTGAAGTTAGACTGAAGTTAGACTGAGTCAGACTGAGAGTCAGACTGAAGTTAGACTGAAGTCAGACTGAAGTCAGACTGAAGTTAGACTGAAGTTAGACTGAAGTCAGACTGAAGTTAGACTGAAGTTAGACTGAAGTTAGACTGAAGTCAGACTGAAGTTAGACTGAAGTTAGACTGAAGTCTCACTGAAGTCTCACTGAGAGTCAGACTGAGTCAGACTGAGAGTCAGACTGAAGTTAGACTGAAGTTAGACTGAAGTCAGACTGAAGTTAGACTGAAGTTAGACTGAAGTTAGACTGAGTCAGACTGAAGTTAGACTGAAGTTAGACTGAAGTCTCACTGAAGTCTCACTGAGAGTCAGACTGAGTCAGACTGAGAGTCAGACTGAAGTTAGACTGAAGTTAGACTGAAGTCAGACTGAAGTTAGACTGAAGTTAGACTGAGAGTCAGACTGAAGTTAGACTGAAGTTAGACTGAAGTCAGACTGAAGTTAGACTGAAGTTAGACTGAAGTCAGACTGAAGTTAGACTGAAGTTAGACTGAAGTCTCACTGAAGTCTCACTGAGAGTCAGACTGAGTCAGACTGAGAGTCAGACTGAAGTTAGACTGAAGTTAGACTGAAGTCAGACTGAAGTTAGACTGAAGTTAGACTGAAGTTAGACTGAAGTCTCACTGAAGTCTCACTGAGAGTCAGACTGAGTCAGACTGAGAGTCAGACTGAAGTTAGACTGAAGTCAGACTGAAGTCAGACTGAAGTTAGACTGAAGTTAGACTGAAGTTAGACTGAGTCAGACTGAAGTTAGACTGAAGTTAGACTGAAGTTAGACTGAAGTCAGACTGAAGTTAGACTGAAGTTAGACTGAGTCAGACTGAAGTCAGACTGAAGTTAGCCTGAAGTCTCACTGAAGTCTCACTGAGAGTCAGACTGAGAGTCAGACTGAAGTTAGACTGAAGTTAGACTGAAGTTAGACTGAAGTTAGACTGAAGTTAGACTAAAGTCAGACTGAAGTTAGACTGAAGTTAGACTAAAGTCAGACTGAAGTTAGACTGAAGTTAGACTGAGTCAGACTGAGAGTCAGACTGAAGTCAGACTGAAGTTAGACTGAAGTTAGACTGAAGTTAGACTGAAGTTAGACTGAAGTCAGACTGAAGTTAGACTGAAGTTAGACTGAAGTTAGACTGAAGTTAGACTGAAGTCAGACTGAAGTTAGACTGAAGTTAGACTGAAGTCTCACTGAAGTCTCACTGAGAGTCAGACTGAGTCAGACTGAGAGTCAGACTGAAGTTAGACTGAAGTTAGACTGAAGTCAGACTGAAGTTAGACTGAAGTTAGACTGAAGTCAGACTGAAGTTAGACTGAAGTTAGACTGAAGTCTCACTGAAGTCTCACTGAGAGTCAGACTGAGTCAGACTGAGAGTCAGACTGAAGTTAGACTGAAGTTAGACTGAAGTCAGACTGAAGTTAGACTGAAGTTAGACTGAAGTCAGACTGAAGTTAGACTGAAGTTAGACTGAAGTCAGACTGAAGTTAGACTGAAGTTAGACTGAAGTCAGACTGAAGTTAGACTGAAGTTAGACTGAAGTCTCACTGAAGTCTCACTGAGAGTCAGACTGAGTCAGACTGAGAGTCAGACTGAAGTTAGACTGAAGTTAGACTGAAGTTAGACTGAAGTTAGACTGAAGTTAGACTGAAGTTAGACTGAGTCAGACTGAAGTTAGACTGAAGTTAGACTGAAGTTAGACTGAAGTCAGACTGAAGTTAGACTGAAGTTAGACTGAAGTTAGACTGAGTCAGACTGAAGTCAGACTGAAGTTAGCCTGAAGTCTCACTGAAGTCTCACTGAGAGTCAGACTGAGTCAGACTGAGAGTCAGACTGAAGTTAGACTGAAGTTAGACTGAAGTTAGACTGAAGTTAGACTGAAGTTAGACTAAAGTCAGACTGAAGTTAGACTGAAGTTAGACTAAAGTCGGACTGAAGTTAGACTGAAGTTAGACTGAGTCAGACTGAGAGTCAGACTGAAGTCAGATTGAAGTTAGACTGAAGTTAGACTGAAGTTAGACTGAAGTTAGACTGAAGTCAGACTGAAGTTAGACTGAAGTTAGACTGAAGTCTCACTGAAGTCTCACTGAGAGTCAGACTGAGTCTGACTGAGAGTCAGACTGAAGTTAGACTGAAGTTAGACTGAAGTTAGACTGAAGTTAGACTGAAGTTAGACTGAAGTCAGACTGAAGTTAGACTGAAGTTAGACTGAAGTTAGACTGAAGTCTCACTGAAGTCTCACTGAGAGTCAGACTGAGTCAGACTGAGAGTCAGACTGAAGTTAGACTGAAGTTAGACTGAAGTTAGACTGAAGTTAGACTGAAGTCAGACTGAAGTTAGACTGAAGTTAGACTGAAGTCAGACTGAAGTTAGACTGAGTCAGACTGAGTCAGACTGAAGTCAGACTGAAGTTAGCCTGAAGTCTCACTGAAGTCTCACTGAGAGTCAGACTGAAGTTAGACTTCATGTGTATACTGTATATATAATACTGTAATACTTCATGTGTATACAGTATATATAATACTGTAATACTTCATGTGTATACTGTATATATAATACTGTAATACTTCATGTGTATACTGTATATATAATACTGTAATACTTCATGTGTATACTGTATATATAATACTGTAATACTTCATGTGTATACTGTATATATAATACTGTAATACTTCATGTGTATACAGTATATATAATACTGTAATACTTCATGTGTATACAGTATATATAATACTGTAATACTTCATGTGTATACTGTATATATAATACTGTAATACTTCATGTTTATACAGTATATATAATACTGTAATACTTCATGTGTATACAGTATATATAATACTGTAATACTTCATGTGTATGCAGTATATATAATACTGTAATACTTCATGTGTATACAGTATATATAATACTGTAATACTTCATGTGTATGCAGTATATATAATACTGTAATACTTCATGTGTATACAGTATATATAATACTGTAATACTTCATGTGTATACCGTATATATAATACTGTAATACTTCATGTGTATACAGTATATATAATACTGTAATACTTCATGTGTATACAGTATATATAATACTGTAATACTTCATGTGTATACAGTATATATAATACTGTGATACTTCATGTGTATACTGTATATATAATACTGTGATACTTCATGTGTATACAGTATATATAATACTGTGATACTTCATGTGTATACTGTATATATAATACTGTGATACTTCATGTGTATACTGTATATATAATACTGTGATACTTCATGTGTATACAGTATATATAATACTGTAATAGTTCATGTGTATACAGTATATATAATACTGTAATACTTCATGTGTATACTGTATATATAATACTGTAATACTTCATGTGTATACAGTATATATAATACTGTAATACTTCATGTGTATACTGTATATATAATACTGTAATACTTCATGTGTATACAGTATATATAATACTGTAATACTTCATGTGTATACTGTATATATAATACTGTAATACTTCATGTGTATACAGTATATATAATACTGTAATACTTCATGTGTATACCGTATATATAATACTGTAATACTTCATGTGTATACCGTATATATAATACTGTAATACTTCATGTGTATACAGTATATATAATACTGTAATACTTCATGTGTATACTGTATATATAATACTGTGATACTTCATGTGTATACAGTATATATAATACTGTAATAGTTCATGTGTATACAGTATATATAATACTGTAATAGTTCATGTGTATACTGTATATATAATACTGTGATACTTCATGTGTATACAGTATATATAATACTGTAATAGTTCATGTGTATACAGTATATATAATACTGTAATAGTTCATGTGTATACTGTATATATAATACTGTAATACTTCATGTGTATACTGTATATATAATACTGTAATACTTCATGTGTATACAGTATATATAATACTGTAATACTTCATGTGTATACAGTATATGTAATACTGTAATACTTCATGTGTATACTGTATATATAATACTGTAATACTTCATGTGTATACAGTATATATAATACTGTAATACTTCATGTGTATACAGTATATATAATACTGTAATACTTCATGTGTATACAGTATATATAATACTGTAATACTTCATGTGTATACAGTATATATAATACTGTAATACTTCATGTATATACTGTATATATAATACTGTAATACTTCATGTGTATACAGTATATATAATACTGTAATACTTCATGTGTATACTGTATATATAATACTGTAATACTTCATGTGTATACAGTATATATAATACTGTAATACTTCATGTATATATATATATATATATATATACAAACCCCGTTTCCATATGAGTTGGTAAATGGTGTTAGATGTAAATATAAACAGAATACAATGATTTGCAAATCCTTTTCAAGCCATATTCAGTTGAATATGCTACAAAGACAACATATTTCATGTTCAAACTCATCAACTTTATTCATTTTTGCAAATAATAATTAAGTTAGAATTTCATGGCTGCAACACGTGCCAAAGTAGTTGTGAAAGGGCATGTTCACCACTGTGTTACATGGCCTTTCCTTTTAACAACACTCAGTTTTGGTTTGGGAAGTGAGGAGACACATTTTTGAAGTGGAATTATTTCCCATTCTTGCTTGATGTACAGCTTAAGTTGTTCAACAGTCCGGGGGTCTCCCTTCTCACATTGCAGGTGCCACACATTTTCAATGTCTGGACTACAGGCAGGCCAGTCTAGTACCCGCACTCTTTTACTATGAAGCCACGTTGATGTAACACGTGGCTTGGCATTGTCTTGCTGAAATAAGCAGGGGCGTCCATGAAAAAGACGGCGCTTAGATGGCAGCATTAATGGTGCCTTCACAGATGTGTAAGTTACCCATGTCTTGGCCACTAATGCACCCCCATACCATCACACACTAATCCCTAATACACCCCCATACCATCACACACTAATCACTAATACACCCCCATACCATCACACACTAATCACTAATACACCCCCATACCATCACACACTAATCACTAATACACCCCCATACCATCACACACTAATCACTAATACACCCCCATACCATCACACACTAATCACTAATACACCCCCATACCATCACACACTAATACACCCCCATACCATCACACACTAATCACTAATACACCCCCATACCATCACACACTAATACACCCCCATACCATCACACACTAATCACTAATACACCCCCATACCATCACACACTAATCACTAATACACCCCCATACCATCACACACTAATCACTAATACACCCCCATACCATCACACACTAATCACTAATACACCCCCATACCATCACACACTAATCACTAATACACCCCCATACCATCACACACTAACCACTAATACACCCCCATACCATCACACACTAATCACTAATACACCCCCATACCATCACACACTAATCACTAATACACCCCCATACCATCACACACTAATCACTAATACACCCCCATACCATCACACACTAATCACTAATACACCCCCATACCATCACACACTAATCACTAATACACCCCCATACCATCACACACTAATCACTAATACACCCCCATACCATCACACACTAATACACCCCCATACCATCACACACTAATACACCCCCATACCATCACACACTAATCACTAATACACCCCCATACCATCACACACTAATACACCCCCATACCATCACACACTAATCACTAATACACCCCCATACCATCACACACTAATCACTAATACACCCCCATACCATCACACACTAATCACTAATACACCCCCATACCATCACACACTAATACACCCCCATACCATCACACATGCTGCCTTTTACACTTTGCGTGGATAACAGTCTGGATGGTTCGCTTCCCCTTTGGTCCGGATGACACAATGTGGAATATTTCCAAAAACAATTTGAAATGTGGACTCGTCAGACCACAGAACACTTTTCCACTTTGCATGAGTCCATCTTAGATGATCTCGGGCCCAGAGAAGCCGGCGGCGTTTCTGGGTGTTGTTGATAAATGGCTTTGGCTTTGCATAGTAGAGCTTTAACTTGCACTTACAGATGTAGCGACCAACTGTAGTTACTGACAGTGGTTTTCTGAAGTGTTACTGAGCCCATGTGGTGATATCCTTTACAGATTGATGTCGCTTTTTATGTACAGTGTCGAAGGTCACAGTCATTCAATGTTGGTTTCCGGCCATGCTGCTTACCTGCAGTGATTTCTCCACATTCTCTCAACCCTTTGATGATATTACGGAGCGTAGATGTTGAAATCCCTCAATTCCTTGCAATAGCTGCTTGAGAAAGGTTGTTCTTAAACTGTTCAACAATTTGCTCAGGCATTTGTTGACAAAGTGGTGACCCTCGCCCCATCCTTGTTTGTGAATGACTGAGCATTTCATGGAATCTACTTTTATAGCCAATCATGGCACCCACCTGTTCCCAATTAGCCTGCACACCTGTGGGATGTTCCAAATAAGTGTTTGATGAGCATTCCTCAACTTGATCAGTATTTATTGCCACCTTTCACAACTTCTTTGTCACGTGTTGCTGCCATCAAATTATAAAGTTAATGATTATTTGCACACAAAAAAAATAAAGTTTATGAGTTTGAACATGAAATATGTTGTCTTTGTAGCATATTCAACTGAATATGGCTTGAAAAGGATTCGCAAATCATTGTATTCTGTTTATATTTACATCTAACACCATTTACCAACTCATATGGAAACGGGGTTTGTAAATAGTCTAAAACTTGCTTCATCCTTTTTCATGACACACTTGGGGGCCCCCAGGCAGGCAGCAGCCCGTGTTTGTTTAGTGGTAAGTCAGCCCCTGCTTCTGCTGGTCTTTACAACTTACTGGCTGATGCTAACATTAGTGTCAGTCAGCGTGTCACCACTTGGTGTCTGCACATCTGCTGCACTCCCCATCATTCAGCCCTCACCTCGTCTCACCTCACCTCACCAGGGCCACAGACTCTCGCCTCACCTCACCTCACCAGGGCCACAGACTCTCGCCTCACCAGGGCCACAGACTCTCACCTCACCTCACCAGGGCCACAGACTCTCGCCTCACCAGGGCCACAGACTCTCACCTCACCTCACCAGGGCCACAGACTCTCGCCTCACCAGGGCCACAGACTCTCGTCTCACCTCACCAGGGCCACAGACTCTCACCTCACCAGGGCCACAGACTCTCGTCTCACCTCACCAGGGCCACAGACTCTCACCTCACCAGGGCCACAGACTCTCACCTCACCAGGGCCACAGACTCTCACCTCACCTCACCAGGGCCACAGACTCTCACCTCACCAGGGCCACAGACTCTCACCTCACCTCACCAGGGCCACAGACTCTCGCCTCACCAGGGCCACAGACTCTCACCTCACAGGGCCACAGACTCTCGTCTCACCTCACCAGGGCCACAGACTCTCACCTCACCAGGGCCACAGACTCTCACCTCACCAGGGCCACAGACTCTCACCTCACCAGGGCCACAGACTCTCACCTCACCTCACCAGGGCCACAGACTCTCGCCTCACCAGGGCCACAGACTCTCACCTCACCTCACCAGGGCCACAGACTCTCGCCTCACCAGGGCCACAGACTCTCGTCTCACCTCACCAGGGCCACAGACTCTCACCTCACCTCACCAGGGCCACAGACTCTCACCTCACCAGGGCCACAGACTCTCGTCTCACCTCACCAGGGCCACAGACTCTCACCTCACCAGGGCCACAGACTCTCACCTCACCAGGGCCACAGACTCTCACCTCACCAAGGCCACAGACACATGTCCAGACTGGGGTACAGTGGATCCATGACACTCACATTTAATGCCAACTAGTCCAGCATCAGTCATCAACACACACTGAACATCAGCACTCCTAAAAACTGCTTTTACAGACCAAGTGCCTTCAAAGGTGTGTTCCTGTTCCACTCCAGTCCTGTAGGTGGCACTGATGACTTCTACTCCAGTCCTGTAGGTGGCACTGATGACTTCTACTCCAGTCCTGTAGGTGGCACTGATGACTTCTACTCCAGTCCTGTAGGTGGCACTGATGACTTCTACTCCAGTCCTGTAGGTGGCACTGATGACTTCTACTCCAGTCCTGTAGGTGGCACTGATGACTTCTACTCCAGTCCTGTAGGTGGCACTGATGACTTCTACTCCAGTCCTGTAGGTGGCACTGATGACTTCTACTCCAGTCCTGTAGGTGGCACTGATGACTTCTACTCCAGTCCTGTAGGTGGCACTGATGACTTCTACTCCAGTCCTGTAGGTGGCACTGATGACTTCTACTCTAGTCCTGTAGGTGGCACTGATGACTTCTACTCCAGTCCTGTAGGTGGCACTGATGACTTCTACTCCAGTCCTGTAGGTGGCACTGATGACTTCTACTCCAGTCCTGTAGGTGGCACTGATGACTTCTACTCCAGTCCTGTAGGTGGCACTGATGACTTCTACTTTAGCACAGCATTTACTTGTATGGCACAATCCAAACAACCTTCCCTAGTCATAGTGGGGTAAACAAATGCAAGTGACATGAAGGTCAATACGCAAGGTCACACACAACACAACCTGCTTACTGAATTTTGTGGATGTCATGAAAAACTTCCAAACATCATCAAAAAAAATGTAAGTCACACCAATTTAAATCCATTAGAGTGCATGATGGGAAACACAAACTCCACACTTATCCATGTTTGCTGCTTTTCACCTGCTGGATATTTCTCATTGTTTACAAAACTTTAAGAAGGAAGTAAACAATATATATATATATATATATATATATATATATATATATATATATATATATATATATATATATATATATATATATATATATATATATATATATATATATATATATATATATATATATATATATGTATGTTACTTTACATGCAGTTGGCTTTCAAAGCGGCCCCCAAGTGAAAATGTTTGGACACGCCTGACCTAGAAGCATCTTCAAGTGACTTTAAATGAGTATTTAAATCAATTAATACTATCATATATAAGTAGTCATTGTGAACAGTATGAACATTTCTAAAATATACAGGATGTGAACTCTTTAACCACTATATATATATATATATATATATATATATATATATATATATATATATATATATATATATGTCAATA
Organism: Entelurus aequoreus; assembly: GCF_033978785.1. NCBI lineage: Eukaryota > Metazoa > Chordata > Actinopteri > Syngnathiformes > Syngnathidae > Entelurus > Entelurus aequoreus. Next base: position 71,919,324 of record NC_084738.1, on the reverse strand, counting down.
TGTAAAGTGTCAAATAAATGCTTTATTAGAGTGAAATTGCTGCTAAAGTATGTATATAGTTGTGTCCTGCAATGAGAGGTCCAATGGCGCCATCTGCTGGTACTAAAAGTCTATCAATGTGACCCGGATGTTGTTAGCAGACTTCCGCACTGTGCTAAAGGTAAGTCAGGTGTGATATTACTCTGCAAAGTATTAGAAATCACACTAAATGACATTTATTGTAAGATCATTCAACAGCAGTACAAATATTATCTTGATGCATTTTACTTATGTATTGTTTGTTGCTCACGTCAGATGTATTATTATTAATATTATTATTATTATTATTATTATTATTATTATTATTATTATTATTATTATTTCCCCTGTGTCAGTTGTATTATTATTATTATTATTATTATTATTTCCTCTGTGTCAGATGTATTATTATTATTATTATTATTATTATTATTATTATTATTATTATTAGACATGTGAAAAATAAAAGTAATGGAGGTGCTAACTACATATTGTCATTACAGATAATAACTAATAAGTAATAACTAATACAGATAATAAGTAATACAGATAATAAGTAATAACTAATACAGATAATAACTAATACAGATAATAACTAATACATATAATAAGTAATACAGATAATAAGTATGTGTAAGTTGATGTGTCAAGAGGTTTTTATTCAACTTTGTATTGTCCGCCATGTTGACAAGGGAACAGCCTGGCCTGTTATACTCGCTGCTCACCACTAGAGGGTGCCAGAAGTCTTGTACTTTCTATTTAAGATTAAAGTACCAATGATTGTCACACACACTTCATAAATATATACAATGTTATGGTGGGGGGGGTAGGTAGGTAGGTGGGGCAAGGGGGCGTGGCCTACTGTAACACTTCCTTGTAAATCAGCGTTCCTCTTTTTGACATTAGAATAACAATATATTCATAACTGTACTCCACATTATAATAACAATATATTCATAACTGTACTCCACATTACAATAACAATATATTCATAACTGTACTCCACATTAGAATAACAATATATTCATAACTGTACTCCACATTACAATAACAATATATTCATAACTGTACTCCACATTAGAATAACAATATATTCATAACTGTACTCCACATTAGAATAACAATATATTCATAACTGTACTCCACATTAGAATAACAATATATTCATAACTGTACTCCACATTACAATAACAATATATTCATAACTGTACTCCACATTAGAATAACAATATATTCATAACTGTACTCCACATTACAATAACAATATATTCATAACTGTACTCCACATTAGAATAACAATATATTCATAACTGTACTCCACATTACAATAACAATATATTCATAACTGTACTCCACATTAGAATAACAATATATTCATAACTGTACTCCACATTAGAATAACAATATATTCATAACTGTACTCCACATTAGAATAACAATATATTCATAACTGTACTCCACATTAGAATAACAATATATTCATAACTGTACTCCACATTACAATAACAATATATTTATAACTGTACTCCACATTAGAATAACAATATATTCATAACTGTACTCCACATTACAATAACAATATATTTATAACTGTACTCCACATTAGAATAACAATATATTCATAACTGTACTCCACATTAGAATAACAATATATTCATAACTGTACTCCACATTACAATAACAATATATTCATAACTGTACTCCACATTAGAATAATAATATATTCATAACTGTACTCAACAACAGTCCTAAAACTAAAGTTGATGTAATTACAAGAAAAAGCTGATCAGTAATTAAACACATGACATCATCATTTAGTACAAAAAATGAGTGTTTTTTGTGATTGCTGTTTTTAGAAAGTTGCTGCCTTTAAGTTTCATTTTGTTATCAATGTTGGAAGTCTTCCTTCTTACAGTGACCTTGAACAACACATTTACACAAAACTAATGCTGTATTGATGTTTTACTTCTTTGATAGCACGTACGCTGTAAGTATGAATGTAACATTCATACTTACATGTCATATATACATGATGTAAGTATATATGTAGTATCTAGTAACATTCATAATAACATGTAATATATACATGATGTAAGTATATATGTAGTATCTAGTAACATTCATAATAACATGTAATATATACATGATGTAAGTATATATGTAGTATCTAGTAACATTCATAATAACATGTAATATATACGTGATGTAAGTATATATGTAGTATCTAGTAACATTCATAATAACATGTAATATATACATGATGTAAGTATATATGTAGTATCTAGTAACATTCATAATAACATCAGGACATGCTGATTTGAAGCATACAGCAGTGTATTAGTTCCACAACACATCACAACGTTCACTTTCCCGTCAACATTACTAAGCATGACAGACTTCATGACTGACAACAAATATTACTTTAGGACAAATAATGATCCGGAACCATACATTTTTGAGCCTGAACATAAGGAGGATGACTACAAGTTTTAGAAACATCAAGAAATCAAAACTATGAACATAATACAAAGTACAAAAGCAGTGAAGTTGTCACGTTGTGTAAATGCTAAATAAAAAGAGAATACAACAACTTATATTCAATTGTTTGAAAAAAGCTGGCACACGTGGCAAAAAAGAGTGAGAGAGTTGAGGAATGCTCATCAAAGATTTATTTGGAACATCCCACAGGTGAACAGGCTAATTGGGAACAGGTGGGTGCCATGATTGGCTATAAAAGCAGCTTCCATCATTCACAAACAAGGACGGGGCGAGGGTCACAGGTCAAGGGTCACAGGTCAAGGGTCACCACTTTGTCAACAAATGCCTGAGCAAATTGTTTAAGAACAACATTTCTCAACAAGGAATGTAGGGATTTCACCGTAATATCATCAGAAGGTGCAGAGAATGTGGAGAAATCACTGCAGGTAAGCACACACCTTCCATCCCTCACTGCATCAACAAGCCACATCCGTGTGTAAAGGATATCACCACATGGCAGCTCAGTAACCAAACTACTCATTACATGCATAATATTTTGGAGCAATCAATCAAAGTTTTTTTTATATACCGCAGATGTGGGAGCCCCTGGAAGGGACCACAGATGTGGGGACCCCCCTGGAAGGAACCGCAGATGTGGGGACCCCCCCTGGAAGGGACCACAGATGTGGGGACCCCCCCTGGAAGGAACCGCAGATGTAGGGACCCCCCTGGAGGGGGACTGCAGATGTGAGGGCCCCTGGAAGGGACCGCAGATGTGGGGACCTCCCTTGGAAGGGACAACAGATGTGGGGACCCCCTGGAAGGAACCGCAGATGTAGGGACCCCCTGGAGGGGGACTGCAGATGTGGGGGCCCCTGGAAGGGACCACAGATGTGGGGACCTCCCTTGGAAGGGACAACAGATGTGGGGACCCCCTGGAAGGAACCGCAGATGTAGGGACCCCCTGGAGGGGGACTGCAGATGTGGGGGCCCCTGGAAGGGACCACAGATGTGGGGACCCCCTGGAAGGAACCGCAGATGTAGGGACCCCCCTGGAGGGGGACTGCAGATGTGGGGACCCCACCTGGAAGGGACCGGAGATGTGGGGACCCCTGTAGGGTGCTGAGTGGATGCAGTTAATAATGTGAGAGTCCATGTGGGGATCATCTTGATGGACACCATTTCTATTTCACACTGGATTATTTTATTTGACACTGGATTATTTTTTCTGACACTGGATTATTTGATCTGACACTGGATTATTTTATTTGACACTGGATTATTGTATTTTACACCGGATTATTTGATTTGACACTGGATTATTTTATTTGACACTGGATTATTTTAATTGACACTGGATTATTTTAATATGACACTGGATTGTTGTATTTTACACTGGATTATTTAATTTGACACTGGATTATTTGATTTGACACTGGATTAGTTTATCTGACACTGGATTATTTTAATTGACACTGGATTATTTTAATATAAACTGGACTATTTTATATGACACTGGATTATTGTATTTTACACTGGATTATTTGATTTGACACTGGATTATTTTATTTGACACTGGATTAGTTTATCTGACACTGGATTATTTTAATTGACACTGGATTATTTTAATATAAACTGGACTATTTTATATGACACTGGATTATTGTATTTTACACTGGATTATTTGATTTGACACTGGATTATTTTATTTGACACTGGATTAGTTTATCTGACACTGGATTATTTTAATTGACACTGGATTATTTTAATATAAACTGGACTATTTTATATGACACTGGATTATTTTAATTGACACTGGATTATTTTAATTTGCACTGGATTATTTTATATGACACTGGATTATTTTATATGACACTGGGTTATTTTAATTGACACTAGATTATGTTAATTGTCACTGGATTATTTTAATTGACACTGGATTATTTTAATATAAACTGGACTATTTTATATGACACTGGATTATTGTATTTTACACTGGATTATTTGATTTGACACTGGATTATTGTATTTTACACTGGATTATTTGATTTGACACTGGATTATTTTATTTGACACTGGATTAGTTTATCTGACACTGGATTATTTTAATTGACACTGGATTATTTTAATATAAACTGGACTATTTTATATGACACTGGATTATTTTAATTGACACTGGATTATTTTAATTTGCACTGGATTATTTTATATGACACTGGATTATTTTATATGACACTGGGTTATTTTAATTGACACTAGATTATGTTAATTGTCACTGGATTATTTTAATTGACACTGGATTATATTAATTGACACTGGATTATTTTAATATGCACTGGATTATTTTATATGACACTGTATTATTTTAATTGACACTGGATTATTTTATCTGACACTGGAATATTTTATCTGACACTGGATTATTTTATCTGACACTAGATTATTTTATATGACACTGGATTATGGTTGGATGGCGGCCATGCAGGATTCATCCATCAGAGTGCTGGTCCTGTCAACACAAGCGGGAGGGAGGCAGTGAGGTGACACAAGAGGGAGACATCTAGGTGACACAAGAGGGAGGGAGTGAGGTGACACAAGAGGGAGGGAGGCAGTGAGGTGACACAAGAGGGAGGCAGTGAGGTGACACAAGAGGGAGGCAGTGAGGTGACACAAGAGGGAGGCAGTGAGGTGACACAAGAGGGAGGCAGTGAGGTGACACAAGAGGGAGGCAGTGAGGTGACACAAGAGGGAGGCAGTGAGGTGACACAAGAGGGAGGCAGTGAGGTGACACAAGCAGGAGGCAGTGAGGTGACACAAAGGGAGGCAGTGAGGTGACACAAGAGGGAGGCAGTGAGGTGACACAAGAGGGAGGCAGTGAGGTGACACAAGAGGGAGGGAGTGAGGTGACACAAGAGGGAGGCAGTGAGGTGACACAAGAGGGAGGCAGTGAGGTGACACAAGTGGGAGGCAGTGAGGTGACACAAAGGGAGGCAGTGAGGTGACACAAGAGGGAGGCAGTAAGGTGACACAAGAGGGAGGCAGTGAGGTGACACAAGAGGGAGGCAGTGAGGTGACACAAGAGGGAGGCAGTGAGGTGACACAAGAGGGAGGCAGTGAGGTGACACAAGAGGGAGGCAGTAAGGTGACACAAGAGGGAGGCAGTAAGGTGACACAAGAGGGAGGCAGTGAGGTGACACAAGAGGGAGGCAGTAAGGTGACACAAGAGGGAGGCAGTGAGGTCACAAAAGAGGGAGGCAGTGAGGTGACACAAGAGGGAGGCAGTGAGGTGACACAAGAGGGAGGCAGTGAGGTGACACAAAGGGAGGCAGTAAGGTGACACAAGAGGGAGGCAGTGAGGTGACACAAGAGGGAGGCAGTGAGGTGACACAAAGGGAGGCAGTAAGGTGACACAAGAGGGAGGCAGTGAGGTGACACAAGAGGGAGGCAGTGAGGTGACACAAAGGGAGGCAGTGAGGTGACAGAAGAGGGAGGCAGTGAGGTGACACAAGAGGGAGGCAGTGAGGTGACACAAGCAGGAGGCAGTGAGGTGACACAAGAGGGAGGCAGTGAGGTGACACAAGAGGGAGGCAGTGAGGTGACACAAAGGGAGGCAGTAAGGTGACAAAAGAGGGAGGCAGTGAGGTGACACAAGAGGGAGGCAGTGAGGTGACACAAAGGGAGGCAGTAAGGTGACACAAGAGGGAGGCAGTGAGGTGACACAAGAGGGAGGCAGTGAGGTGACACAAAGGGAGGCAGTGAGGTGACACAAGAGGGAGGCAGTGAGGTGACACAAGCAGGAGGCAGTGAGGTGACACAAGAGGGAGGCAGTGAGGTGACACAAGAGGGAGGCAGTGAGGTGACACAAGAGGGAGGCAGTGAGGTGACACAAGAGGGAGGCAGTGAGGTGACACAAGAGGGAGGCAGTGAGGTGACACAAGAGGGAGGCAGTGAGGTGACACAAGAGGGAGGCAGTGAGGTGACACATGATGATGTTTCAGTCACTTACCTCACTGAGTCCTCAGGAGAAGTTGGTGCGTGCGTACAGAAGCACCGCAATGTCGTGATGGCCCGTCTCCATGGCGATGGACAAGGCGGTGCTCTGGTCCTGGTGTGGCACACAACACAATAATAATGACAATTGATAACCACACCCTAATGTATCCAAAGTGGGCGTGGCACACAACACAATAATAATGACAATTGATAACCACACCCTAATGTATCCAAAGTGGGCGTGGCACACAACACAATAATAATGACAATTGATAACCACACCCTAATGTATCCAAAGTGGGCGTGGCACACAACACAATAATAATGACAATTGATAACCACACCCTAATGTATCCAAAGTGGGCATGGCACACAACACAATAATAATGACAATTGATAACCACACCCTAATGTATTCAAAGTGGGCGTGGCACACAACACAATAATGATGACAATTGATAACCACACCCTAATGTATCCAAAGTGGGCGTGTAACACAACACAATAATAATGACAATTGATAACCACACCCTAATGTATCCAAAGTGGGCGTGGCACACAACACAATAATAATGACAATTGATAACCACACCCTAATGTATCCAAAGTGGGCGTGGCACACAACACAATAATAATGACAATTGATAACCACACCCTAATGTATTCAAAGTGGGCGTGGCACACAACACAATAATGATGACAATTGATAACCACACCCTAATGTATCCAAAGTGGGCGTGGCACACAACACAATAATGATGACAATTGATAACCACACCCTAATGTATTCAAAGTGGGCGTGGCACACAACACAATAATAATGACAATTGATAACCACACCCTAATGTATCCAAAGTGGGCGTGGCACACAACACAATAATAATGACAATTGATAACCACACCCTAATGTATCCAAAGTGGGCGTGGCACACAACACAATAATAATGACAATTGATAACCACACCCTAATGTATCCAAAGTGGGCGTGGCACACAACACAATAATAATGACAATTGATAACCACACCCTAATGTATTCAAAGTGGGCGTGGCACACAACACAATAATGATGACAATTGATAACCACACCCTAATGTATTCAAAGTGGGCGTGGCACACAACACAATAATGATGACAATTGATAACCACACCCTAATGTATTCAAAGTGGGCGTGGCACACAACACAATAATGATGACAATTGATAACCACACCCTAATGTATTCAAAGTGGGCGTGGCACACAACACAATAATGCTGAGTGATATGATGAGTCAAGTGGGCGTGGCTAATGACTCACGCTGTCCTGCAGCATGGCGTCACAGTCGGGCTGGTCCAGCAGCAACTTGACCATGGCGGTGTGTCCGTGCTCGCTGGCACACATGAGCGCCGTGGAGCCCTCGTCGTCTTGAAGGTTGACCTTTGCCCCGCGGGCCAGGAGGGCTCGCACCATGTCCACACGGCTGTGACTGACCGCCAGCATCAGAGCCGTCTGACCAGCCTGGACACAACATGGAAAACATCTTTTACATCCAACACACAACTTGTATCATAAGTTAAAAAATACAATTCTGTTATTTGACTTTATTGTCTGTTATTTGGATTTGAGGCATTTTTAAATTATAATATAGATATATATTTATATGTATATTATATACATTATATCCAAATTACAATTATTATTTATACATTTTATTATTTTATTTTAGTTGAATTTATTGTATTGTATTTTATTGTTTATTGTTATTGCATTTATTTTTATAAATATTATATATATATATTTATGTATTATATTATATTTATTATATCCAAATTGCATACAATTAAAATTAAATACTGAGTTTATCATGTTTTATTTTATTTTATTTTAATTTAGTCTATTTTTATTTTCATTTTTTTTTGCATATATACATATATAACCCTAAAGAGACATACCCCCAGGGGCACCCGAGAGGGGGGGGGGGGAGAATGAGTGACCCGAACGGACAGATTTTCTGGTAACAACCCTTGCGACTGGACAATTGACTACGAGTGCAGTCTGCAAATGTGGCAAGGTCTGCAAAAACCCAACTGGTCTAAAGATACATCAGACCAAGATGGGCTGCCTACGGAAACAATTTGCGCAACGCACAGTGCCAGTACCCTGTACGGCACCTGATGAGACGGAGGAGGATCCAGGCCCGGACACTACCCCCAGTGCCCGGAACCTCCAAGCACCACTGGCGCAACCCCAAAGCAGACCGTCAGAGCATCGTCGGATATTGCAGCGGGCCACAATATCCAACAAACAAAGAGTCAGAGTGGCAACAGTTTAATGAAGATGCTAATACAGACCTGGAAGCAACAGCCAAGGGTGATGTGGACCAGAGGCTCAAGACAATGAGCACGTTCATAATTAGCATTGCACCAGACAGGTTTGGCATCAAGGAACAACGCGCCACCAAGACTACAACTGCAGCACCAATTCCAAACCGGCGAGAAACCAAGATTTCCCAACTCAGACAAGAACTTAGAGTACTCAGGAGCCAGTACAGGAAGGCAAGCGATGATGAGAAGGCAGCCTTGGCAGAACTGAGGGGTGTGGTAAGGGATAGGCTACTCACCCTGTGACGTGCCAAGTGACACAGGAAGAGAGGCAAGGTTAGGGCCCGCAAGCGCAATGCCTTCATTGCAAATCCATTTGGATTCACAGAGAAACTGCAGGGAGGGAAAGGCAGTGGTCAGCTCTCATGTCCGGAGGAGGACATCAACCTCCACATCAAGAACATCTACAGCGACAGCATGAGAGAGCAAGACCTCGGCCACTGTGCAGCCCTCATATGCCCACTAGAACCCTGCACCCTGTTTGACATCACCCTGAAGGAAGTTAAAGAGGTAATCAAATCTGCCAGAACAGCATCAGCACCAGACCCAAGTGGAGATCCGTACAAGGTCTTCCAACAGTGTCCCCGCCTGTTGGAGCGTCTTTGGAAGATCTTCAGGGTGATCTGGAAAAGTGGGAAAGTACCTCAGCAGTGGACGTACGCAGAGGGAGTATGGATTCCCAAGGAGGGAAACGCAAGGAACATCGAGCAGTTCAGGACAATCTCCCTCCTCAGTGTTGAGTGCAAGACCTTCTTCAAGATCGTTTCAAATCGCCTCGAGGGATTTCTCCTGAAGAACACCTATATTGACACCTCGGTGCAGAAGGGAGGAGTCCCAGGAGTTCCAGGGTGTATCGAACACACTGGCGTGGTAACACAGCTGAACCGTGAGGCGCGAGAGAGCAGAGGCCATTTGGCAGTACTGTGGCTGGACCTCGCCAATGCTTATGGATTGTCTCTGAGCAGATACCACGTCCCCGAGAAGATTCGCAATCTCATCCTCGACTACTATAACAACTTTAGTCTGAGAGTGTCCTCTCTGGCACTTCAACAGCAGATTGGCATCGTCTGGAGAAAGGCATCATCACAATCTCTGTGTCCCTGTTCGCACTGGCCATGAATATGCTCGTGAAGTCTGCGGAAGTAGAGTGCTGAGGCCCTTAGTCCAAATCCGGCACCCGGCAACCTCCGATTAGAGCATTCATGGATGATCTCACGGTAACTACAACATCAGTGCCTGGATGCAGATGGCTCTTTCAAGGCTTTGATCGACTCAAAAGTTGGGCGAGAATGAGTTTCAAGCCCGCTAAGTCCAGGTCCTTGGTCTTGAGGAAAGGAAAGCTAACCGACCACTTTCGCTTCAGTCTGGCAGACACCCAAATTCCATCCGTGTCAGAAAAGCCAGTGAAGAACCTGGGCAAGCTCTTCACTGGCGATCTGAAGGATACCACTGCACATCAAGCTACCAGCGATAACCTCAACATGTGGCTCTCAGCTGTGGACAAGTCAGGACTTCCTGGGAAGTTCAAGACCTGGATATATCAGCATGGCATCCTGCCTCGTCTCCTCTGGCTGCTGCTGATGTACGAATTCCCAATGACCATGGTGGAGGTTTTTGAGAGGAAGATCATCTGGTCCCATGCTCAGGTGACTGGGTCTGCCACGGAGCCTAAGCAGCATTGCTTTGTTTGGGCACAACACCAAGCTGCAGCTTTCTTTCAGTAGTCTGGCAGAGGAGTTCAAGGTTTCCCGGGCCAGAGAAGTCCTGCTCTACAGAGATTCTGCTGATGGGAAAGTATCTTCAGCAGGTGTGGAGGTCAGAACAGGAAGAAAGTGGCGTGCCCAGGATGCAGTGGAGTGGGCAGAGGCTATCCATTAAATGAAATCCAATCCAATTAATTGATTTTATTATGTTTTATTTTACTTTAGTTTACTCTATTTTATTGATTTTTTATTTATGTATGTATTTGTATATCTGTAAAGTGTCAAATAAATACTTAAATAGAGTGAAATTGCTGCTAAAGTATGTATATAGTTGTGTCCTGCAATGAGAGGTCCAATGGCGCCATCTGCTGGTACTAAAAGTCTATTAATGTGACCCGGATGTTGTTAGCAGACTTCCGCACTGTGCTAAAGGTAAGTCAGGTGTGATATTACTCTGCAAAGTATTAGAAATCACACTAAATGACATTTATTGTAAGATTATTTAACAGCAGTACAAATATTATCTTGATGCATTTTACTTATGTATTGTTTGTTGCTCACGTCAGATGTATTATTATTAATATTATTTCCCCTGTATCAGATGTATTATTATTAATATTATTTCCCCTGTGTCAGATGTATTATTATTATTATTATTAGTTCCCTTGTGTCAGATGTATTATTATTATTATTAGTAGTAGTAGTAGTATTTCCCCCTCCTGTGTCAGATGTATTATTATTATCATTATTATTATTATTATTATTAATATTATTATTTCCCCTGTGTCAGATGTATTATTATTATCATTATTATTATTTTTATTATTATTATTATTATTTCCCCTGTGTCAGATGTATTATTATTATTATTATTATTATTAGTTCCCTTGTGTCAGATGTATTATTATTATTAGTATTATTATTATTATTATTTCCCCTGTGTCAGATGTATTATTATTTGTATTATTATTATTATTGTTATTATTATTATTATTATTATTATTTCCCCTCTGTCAGATGTATTATTATTATTAATATTTTCCCTGTGTCAGATGTATTATTATTATTATTATTATTATTATTATTATTATTATTATTTCCCCTATGTCAGATGTATTATTATTAATAATATTTCCCCTGTGTCAGATGTGTTATTATTATTAGTAATAGTATTATTATTATTATTATTATTATTATTATTATTATTGTTATCATTCCCCCTGTGTCAGATGTATTATTATTATTATTATTATTATTATTATTATTATTATTATTATTATTATTGGATATGTAGAAATTAAAAACAGTGGAGGTGCTAACCACATATTGTCATTACAGATAATAAGTAATACGTAATACAGATAATAAGTAATAACTAATAGAGATAATAACTAATACAGATAATAAGTAATAAGTAATACAGATAATAAGTATTAACTAATAGAGATAATAACTAATACAGATAATAAGTAATAACTAATACAGATAATAACTAATACAGATAATAAGTAATAACTAATACAGATATTAACTAAAACAGATAATAACTAATACAGATAATAACTAATACAGATAATAAGTAATAACTAATACAGATAATAACTAATACAGATAATAACTAATACAGATAATAAATAATAACTAATACAGATAATAACTAATACAGATAATAAGTAATAACTAATACAGATAATAACTAATACAGATAATAAGTAATAACTAATACAGATAATAACTAATACAGATAATAAGTAATACAGATAATAAGTAATAACTAATAGAGATAATAACTAATACAGATAATAAGTAATAACTAATACAGATAATAACTAATACAGATAATAAGTAATAACTAATACAGATATTAACTAAAACAGATAATAACTAATACAGATAATAACTAATACAGATAATAAGTAATAACTAATACAGATAATAACTAATACAGATAATAACTAATACAGATAATAAATAATAACTAATACAGATAATAACTAATACAGATAATAAGTAATAACTAATACAGATAATAACTAATACAGATAATAAGTAATAACTAATACAGATAATAACTAATACAGATAATAAGTAATAACTAATACAGATAATAAGTAATACAGATAATAAGTAATAACTAATACAGATAATAACTAATACAGATAATAAGTAATACAGATAATAAGTAATACAGATAATAAGTAATAACTAATACAGATAATAACTAATACAGATAATAAGTAATACAGATAATAAGTAATACAGATAATAAGTAATAACTAATACAGATAATAACTAATACAGATAATAAGTAATACAGATAATAAGTAATACAGATAATAAGTAATACAGATAATAAGTAATAACTAATACAGATAATAACTAATACAGATAATAAGTAATACAGATAATAAGTAATAACTAATACAGATAATAACTAATACAGATAATAAGTAATAACTAATACAGATAATAAGTAATACAGATAATAAGTAATAACTAATACAGATAATAACTAATACAGATAATAAGTAATAACTAATACAGATAATAACTAATACAGATAATAAGTAATAACTAATACAGATAATAACTAATACAGATAATAACTAATACAGATAATAAGTAATAACTAATACAGATAATAACTAATACAGATAATAAGTAATAACTAATACAGATAATAAGTAATACAGATAATAAGTAATAACTAATACAGATAATAACTAATACAGATAATAAGTAATACAGATAATAAGTAATAACTAATACAGATAATAACTCATACAGATAATAAGTAATAACTAATACAGATAATAAGTAATAACTAATACAGATAATAAGTAATAAGTAATACAGATAATAAGTATGTGTAAGTTGATGTGTCAAGAGGTTTTTATTCAACTTTGTATTGTCCGCCATGTTGACAAGGGAACAGCCTGGCCTGTTATACTTGCTGCTCACCACTAGAGGGTGCCAGAAGTCTTGTACTTTCTACTTCATAAATATATACAATGTTGCTTAAACAAATGTTGTATTGAAGTCATTGTAGTATTTACAATGTTGCTTAAACAAATGTTGTATTGAAGTCATTGTAATATATACAATGTTGCTTAAACAAATGTTGTATTGAAGTCATTGTGATATATACAATGTTGTTTAAACAAATGTTGTATTGAAGTCATTGTAATATATACAATGTTGCTTAAACAAATGTTGTATTGAAGTCATTGTAATATATACAATGTTGTTTAAACAAATGTTGTATTGAAGTCATTGTAGTATTTACAATGTTGTTTAAACAAATGTTGTATTGAAGTCATTGTAGTATTTACAATGTTGCTTAAACAAATGTTGTATTGAAGTCATTGTAATATATACAATGTTGCTTAAACAAATGTTGTATTGAAGTCATTGTGATATATACAATGTTGTTTAAACAAATGTTGTATTGAAGTCATTGTAATATATACAATGTTGCTTAAACAAATGTTGTATTGAAGTCATTGTAATATATACAATGTTGTTTAAACAAATGTTGTATTGAAGTCATTGTAGTATTTACAATGTTGTTTAAACAAATGTTGTATTGAAGTCATTGTAATATATACAATGTTGTTTAAACAAATGTTGTATTGAAGTCATTGTAGTATTTACAATGTTGTTTAAACAAATGTTGTATTGAAGTCATTGTAATATATACAATGTTGCTTAAACAAATGTTGTATTGAAGTCATTGTAATATATACAATGTTGCTTAAACAAATGTTGTATTGAAGTC
>NC_084738.1:71854993-71897493 GCF_033978785.1 Entelurus aequoreus | reverse complement strand
TAATTAGCTAAATGTTAGCATGTTAACAATAGCATGCTTACAGGGGAACAGCTAGCATACCAATAAGATTATACCAAGTAACAAAATCCTTATTAGCTTAAAAAGTATACAATTAGCTAAAATGTGAGCACAAAACGTTAGCATGTTAATGTTAGCATGCTAATGTTAGCATGTTAACATTAACATTATGGGTGTGAATCTTTGGGCACTTAACAATTCGATCCGATTTCGGTTCCTGGGGTAATGATTTGATTCAGTATCGATTCTCGCAATGCATCATTTGTTGTAATAGTTATATTGAAACTTTTTCATTTGTTGTAATAGTTATATTGAAACTTTTTAATTTGTTGTAATAGTTACATTGAAACTTTTTCAAAACAGGTTACAGGTTAGATCCTAAAAGTCGTAGATCCTATAAATCTGTATATATATATATAAATAAATATATATATAATATATATATATATATATATATATATATATATATATATATATATATATATATATATATATGTATGTGTGGGGAAGAAAATCACAAGACTATTTCATCTCTACAGGCCTGTTTCATGAGGGGTTTTCCTCAATCCTCAGGAGATTTTAATGGAAGCATTCACATACCATGGTTTATATAGGGCACAGAGTGGGTGGGTACAGGCAGGCGTGGGGGCGTGGTGATTGGCTCATGTGTTACCTAGGAGGTGTTTCCTTCTGTGACGGCATGCTGATACAATTTCGCTGCGCTTGTTGAGGGATGACAAGTCTGGACGGTATATAATAAACAGTTTCTCTATAAAGCATAGGTTGCATCTTTTATTACCACTGTTGTAAGGTGTGCTGGATGCAAGAATTTGCCATGTTATTGAATATTCAACATTATTGTCTTTGAGATTCCAAATGTGTTTACTGAGTTCTGTAGTGTTCCGCAGGCTTTTGCATCTGAAAGAAGTCTTGTGATATTACGCTCTACCACGGTACCGAGCACTATTTTTTTGGATAATCTAATTAAGACATATATATATATATATATATATATATATATATATATATATATATATATATATATATATATATATATATATATATATATATATATATATATATACACAGTATATATATATATATATATATATATATATATATATATATATATATATATATATATATATATATATATATATATATATATATATACATACATATGTGTGTGTGTAGAACATAGTGTGTAGAACATACTTACATGTATATATAACATACATGTAAGTATGTAAGTAGAACATAGATGTAAGTAGAACATAGGTGTAAGTAGAACATAGATGTAAGTAGAACATAGATGTAAGTATGTAAGTAGAACATAGTTGTAAGTAGAACATAGATGTAAGTAGAACATAGGTGTAAGTAGAACATAGATGTAAGTAGAACATAGATGTAAGTATGTAAGTAGAACATAGATGTAAGTATGTAAGTAGAACATAGATGTAAGTAGAACATAGATGTAAGTAGAACATAGGTGTAAGTAGAACATAGATGTAAGTAGAACATAGATGTAAGTATGTAAGTAGAACATAGTTGTAAGTAGAACATAGATGTAAGTAGAACATAGGTGTAAGTAGAACATAGATGTAAGTAGAACATAGATGTAAGTATGTAAGTAGAACATAGATGTAAGTATGTAAGTAGAACATAGATGTAAGTAGAACATAGATGTAAGTAGAACATAGGTGTAAGTAGAACATAGATGTAAGTAGAACATAGATGTAAGTATGTAAGTAGAACATAGATGTAAGTATGTAAGTAGAACATAGATGTAAGTAGAACATAGATGTAAGTAGAACATACCCACTGGTCACCTTCATGAATCTCATGTTTCTTCTGCTGTTGCTGCAACTTTGATCTCCTTCTTTCTTCTTCTGCACATGTGATCCATCTAGGAACAACACACTTTATATCACTTCTTTCTTCTTCCGCACATGTGATCCATCTAGGAACAACACACTTTATATGACTTCTTTCTTCTTCTGCACATGTGATCCATCTAGGAACAACACACTTTATATCACTTCTTTCTTCTTCTGCACATGTGATCCATCTAGGAACAACACACTTTATATGACTTCTTTCTTCTTCTACACATGTGATCCATCTAGGAACAACACACTTTATATCACTTCTTTCTTCTTCTGCACATGTGATCCATCTAGGAACAACACACTTTATATGACTTCTTTCTTCTTCTGCACATGTGATCCATCTAGGAACAACACACTTTATATGACTTCTTTCTTCTTCTGCACATGTGATCCATCTAGGAACAACACACTTTATATGACTTCTTTCTTCTTCTGCACATGTGATCCATCTAGGAACAACACACTTTATATCACTTCTTTCTTCTTCTGCACATGTGATCCATCTAGGAACAACACACTTTATATGACTTCTTTCTTCTTCTGCACATGTGATCCATCTAGGAACAACACACTTTAAATGACTTCTTTCTTCTTCTGCACATGTGATCCATCTAGGAACAACACACTTTAAATGACTTCTTTCTTCTTCTGCACATGTGATCCATCTAGGAACAACACACTTTATATGACTTCTTTGTTCTTCCGCACATGTGATCCATCTAGGAACAACACACTTTATATGACTTCTTTCTTCTTCTGCACATGTGATCCATCTAGGAACAACACACTTTATATGACTTCTTTCTTCTTCTGCACATGTGATCCATCTAGGAACAACACACTTTATATCACTTCTTTCTTCTTCTGCACATGTGATCCATCTAGGAACAACACACTTTATATGACTTCTTTCTTCTTCTGCACATGTGATCCATCTAGGAACAACACACTTTAAATGACTTCTTTCTTCTTCTGCACATGTGATCCATCTAGGAACAACACACTTTATATCACTTCTTTCTTCTTCTGCACATGTGATCCATCTAGGAACAACACACTTTATATGACTTCTTTCTTCTTCTACACATGTGATCCATCTAGGAACAACACACTTTATATGACTTCTTTCTTCTTCTACACATGTGATCCATCTAGGAACAACACACTTTATATCACTTCTTTCTTCTTCTGCACATGTGATCCATCTAGGAACAACACACTTTATATTACTTCTTTCTTCTTCTGCACATGTGATCCATCTAGGAACAACACACTTTAAATGACTTATTTCTTCTTCTGCACATGTGATCCATCTAGGAACAACACACTTTATATGACTTCTTTCTTCTTCCGCACATGTGATCCATCTAGGAACAACACACTTTATATGACTTCTTTCTTCTTCTGCACATGTGATCCATCTAGGAACAACACACTTTATATCACTTCTTTCTTCTTCTGCACATGTGATCCATCTAGGAACAACACACTTTATATCACTTCTTTCTTCTTCTGCACATGTGATCCATCTAGGAACAACACACTTTATATGACTTCTTTCTTCTTCTGCACATGTGATCCATCTAGGAACAACACACTTTAAATGACTTCTTTCTTCTTCTGCACATGTGATCCATCTAGGAACAACACACTTTAAATGACTTATTTCTTCTTCTGCACATGTGATCCATCTAGGAACAACACACTTTATATGACTTCTTTCTTCTTCCGCACATGTGATCCATCTAGGAACAACACACTTTATATGACTTCTTTCTTCTTCTGCACATGTGATCCATCTAGGAACAACACACTTTATATCACTTCTTTCTTCTTCTGCACATGTGATCCATCTAGGAACAACACACTTTATATGACTTTCTTCTTGGGGATGTGGTGAGATAGAGAGCAGCCCTAGAATGAGAAGATGATCTTCTTAGCAGTGACACAGCAGGAAGGGGCTGGGATGTGGTGAGATGTCATGTGATCTCCATGCAAAGTACAGGGATGGGCGGCCATTACCACGTAACCGGTGAGGGGGCGTGTCTTTATGCAGCGCTGAGCCGTGGGCGGGGTAAGGGGTGGAGTCGACCCCTGACCAATGGCAACAGAGTAGACGTGGACGGGGAGGAGCCTAAACTATCTGAGGGCTTCAGCCAAGAGGAGGAGAATGCAGATTGGATTCAAAGAAAAGTGACCACAACAGCTTTTTTTCTTCTTCTTCTCCTTCACAACACAATGTTCATTGTGACAACAACAACAACAACTTCTTCTCCTTCACAACACAGAGATGTTGATGGTGACAAGAAGAAAGAATGAACACAGAGATGTTGATGGTGACAAGAAGAAAGAATGAACACAGAGATGTTGATGGTAACAACAAGAAAGAATCCTCAGTGCTGAGCTCTGTAGAACTTGCACCTGGCTCGCTGACAACAAGCTATCCATCCACTTGGGTAAAACTGAATCCATCCTGTTTGGGTCCCACATCAACCTTAAGAAAGTCAATGACTTCACCATAAAAGTGGGTGACATTGTTATCACCAGGAAAGATGAGGTCACCTACCTAGGTTCCATTCTAGAGGCTAACCTTTCCTGTGATAAAATGGCAACCAAGGTCATCAAAAAGGTCAACCAACGAAGGAGATTTCTCTACAGAATCTCCTCTCTGGTCAACAAAAGCACCTTGAGGATTCTGGCGGGAACTCTCGTTCAACCCTTTTTCCATTACGCATGCACCTCCTGGTACCCTAGCGCCTCCAAAACCCTCAAATCTAAACTCCAAACATCCCAGAACAAGCTAGTCAGGTTACTTCTAGACCTCCACCCCAGATCCCACCTCACTCCTACCCACTTCTCTAAAGTGGGCTGGCTCAAGGTGGAGGACAGAGTTAAACAACTTGCACTGAGCCTAGTCTATAAAATCCACTACACCTCCCTGATACCGAAGTACATGTCAAACTACTTCCTTAACCGCCATAACCACAACACCAGGGGGTGCTCCACTAACCACGTTAAACCCAGATTCCGAACTAACAAAGGTCTTAACTCATTCTCTTTCTATGCCACATCAATGTGGAATGCGCTCCCAACAGGTATAAAAGAAAGGGCATCTCTATCCTCCTTCAAAAGCGCAATAAAAGTTCACCTCCAGGCAGCTACAACCCTAAACTAACACCCTCCCCGGATTGCTGATAATCAAATGTAAACAATCAAATGCAGATACTTTTACTTATGCCTTCTGATCTCTCTCTCTCTCTCTCTCTCTCTCTCTCTCTCTCTCTCTCTCTCTCTCTCTCTCTCTCTCTCTCTCTCTCTCTCTCTCTCTCTATGTGTAAATAATTCAATGTGATTATCTTGTGTGATGACTGTATTATGATGATAGTATATATGATAGTATATATCTGTATCATCAATCCATTTAAGTGGACCCCGACTTAAACAATTTATTGTGGTGTTACCATTTAGTGGTCAATTGTACGGAATATGTACTTCACTGTGCAACCTACTAATAAAAGTCTCAATCAATCAATCAATCAATCAATGAACACACAGAGATGTTGATGGTGACAAGAAGAGAACTTGCTAAGTTGACATAAAAGGTCAGACCACAAATTGCTAGGCAGCAGCAGCAGCAGCAGCAGGAATGAGTTCCAGACCAGACTTTAACTTTAACTTTAGAGAACATTCCAGAAGGCAGACACTTCCTCTCTAGACACTAACTCTATTTTAGTTCTAGACACTAACTCTATTTTAGTTCTAGACACTAACTCTATTTTAGTTCTAGACACTAACTCTATTTTAGTTCTAGACACTAACTCTATTTTAGTTCTAGACACTAAATCTATTTTAGTTCTAGACACTAACTCTATTTTAGTTCTAGACACTAACTCTATTTTAGTTCTAGACACTAACTCTATTTTAGTTCTAGACACTAACTCTATTTTAGTTCAGCCTGAGAAGGAAGAAAACTCTTTTTCAATTTAGGAGCTTCTTTTTTTGTAAGAACTTTTTCTTTGTACAGCAACTTGTAGAAGTTTACAAGATGAATGTGTTCATGCACACATAAATGCAACTTCATGTCTGTGCTGCTCACTCACTAGCTACACCTTAGTCACTAGCTACACCTTAGTCACTAGCTACACCTTAGTCACCATCTACACCTTAGTCACTATCTACACCTTAGTCACTAGCTACACCTTAGTCACTAGCTACACCTTAGTCACCATCTACACCTTAGTCACCATCTACACCTTAGTCACTAGCTACACCTTAGTCACTATCTACACCTTAGTCACCATCTACACCTTAGTCACCATCTACACCTTAGTCACTATCTACACCTTAGTCACTAGCTACACCTTAGTCACTATCTACACCTTAGTCACTATCTACACCTTAGTCACCATCTACACCTTAGTCACTAGCTACACCTTAGTCACTATCTACACCTTAGTCACTAGCTACACCTTAGTCACTATCTACACCTTAGTCACTAGCTACACCTTAGTCACTGTCTACACCTTAGTCACTGTCTACACCTTAGTCACTATCTACACCTTAGTCACTAGCTACACCTTAGTCACTAGCTACACCTTAGTCACTATCTACACCTTAGTCACTATCTACACCTTTGTCACTATCTACGCCTTAGTCACTAGCTACACCTTAGTCACTATCTACACCTTAGTCACTATCTACACCTTAGTCACTATCTACGCCTTAGTCACTAGCTACACCTTAGTCACTAGCTACACCTTAGTCACTATCTACACCTTAGTCACTAGCTACACCGTAGTCACTATCTACACCTTAGTCACTAGCTACACCTTAGTCACTATCTACACCTTAGTCACTAGCTAGAACTTAATCACTATCTACACCTTAGTCACTATCTAGAACTTAGTCACTATCTAGAACTTAGTCACTATCTAGAACTTAATCACTATCTACACCTTAGTCACTATCTAGAACTTAGTCACTATCTAGAACTTAGTCACTATGAGACACAGTGTGTAGACAGAAAAGCAGAGGAGCATGTATGGCAGCGCACACACACAGAGTACTTACAAGCAGACACAGTGTGTAGACAGAAAAGGGAGCATGTTGGTGTAAAAAGTCCAGATAAAGGTGAAGTTATAACACTGAAACACCCTCAGTCACTAATCCTGGTCTCCATGGTGACAAATAAAGTAAGTTTCTTGCAAGTAGCATTATCACTGGAGGACGAGGAATAGCTAAACATGCTTCACTACACACCGTAGCTCACCGGCGTCACAATGTAAACAAATATCATGGATGGATCTACACCTGACATCCACTGTAATGATACCAAGTACAGGAGTGTATCTAGTCGATACTACTATGATTACATCGATATATTTTAGCATCACAAACTCTGTTTTCCTTTTTTTAAAAGTATATATATGATGTTTATAAAGTCAGTAAATATGTCCCTGGACACATGAGGACTTTGAATATGACGATCCTGTAACTAGTTGGTATCACATCCATACCTAAATGTGTGGTATCGTCCACAACTAATGTCAAGTATGAAAGAAGAGAAGAATAAGTGATTATTACATTTGAACAGAAGTGTAGATAGAACATGTTCAAACAGAAAGTAAGCAGATATTAACAGTAAATGAACAAGTAGATTAATAATCCGTTTTTACAGTTTGTCCCTCATAATGTGTAGAAAATAATAGGTGTATAAATGACACAATATGTTACTGCATACGTCAGCAGATCTTTGTTGTTGACTTCCTACTACAAGAGAAGTATGCTTACCTTTTTATTTAATGCCAACATTCTTCTTTGATTGCAATAATAAAACAGATCTTTAATGTATCATAAAGTCTTTCTCTTCAAATAAAGCCAATAATTAAATGTTTTTGTGGTCCCTTTTATTTGAAAAAGTATGGAAAATGATCCAAATACATTTTGGTACTGGTACCGGTACCAAAATGTTGGTATTAGGACAACCCTAGTACCTGCATGGCTCTACTCACTATTTCTACTTCTTATTTGGCTCTTTGAGTAGCGCCCCGCCATTTGTTATGTGTGAATAGGCGCATGTAAAATATGAACAAATGAATGACAGGGCGCTCCGTATGAAGTTTGACCACAAACGTATTCCTAGCCCCTTCCTGCTCCCTCACTGATAAGGATATAATAGCAAATGTCCCTTCTCATGAGCACCTGTAGTGCGCAGCGGTAATGCACTGGTCTCATAAGCTATATGTAATGTTAAAGATATGCAGTATGAAGATGGTTCCACACGAGGGTTAAACATATGCAGTATGAAGATGGTTCCACACGAGGGTTAAAGATATGCAGTATGAAGATGGTTCCACACGAGGGTTAAAGATATGCAGTATGAAGATGGTTCCACACGAGGGTTAAAGATATGCAGTATGAAGATGGTTCCACACGAGGGTTAAAGATATGCAGTATGAAGATGGTTCCACACGAGGGTTAAAGATATGCAGTATGAAGATGGTTCCACACGAGGGTTAAAGATCTGCAGTATGAAGATGGTTCCACACGAGGGTTAAAGATATGCAGTATGAAAATGGTTCTACACGAGGGTTAAAGATATGCAGTATGAAGATGGTTCCACACGAGGGTTAAAGATCTGCAGTATGAAGATGGTTCCACACGAGGGTTAAAGATATGCAGTATGAAGATGGTTCCACACGAGGGTTAAAGATATGCAGTATGAAGATGGTTCCACACGAGGGTTAAAGATATGCAGTATGAAGATGGTTCCACACGAGGGTTAAAGATATGCAGTATGAAGATGGTTCCACACGAGGGTTAAAGATATGCAGTATGAAGATGGTTCCACACGAGGGTTAAAGATATGCAGTATGAAGATGGTTCCACACGAGGGTTAAAGATATGCAGTATGAAGATGGTTCCACACGAGGGTTAAAGATATGCAGTATGAAGATGGTTCCACACGAGGGTTAAAGATATGCAGTATGAAGATGGTTCCACACGAGGGTTAAAGATATGCAGTATGAAGATGGTTCCACACGAGGGTTAAAGATATGCAGTATGAAGATGGTTCCACACGAGGGTTAAAGATATGCAGTATGAAGATGGTTCCACACGAGGGTTAAAGATATGCAGTATGAAGATGGTTCCACACGAGGGTTAAAGATATGCAGTATGAAGATGGTTCCACACGAGGGTTAAAGATATGCAGTATGAAGATGGTTCCACACGAGGGTGAAAGATATGCGGTATGAAGATGGTTCCACACGAGGGTTAAAGATATGCGGTATGAAGATGGTTCCACACGAGGGTCAAAGATATGCAGTATGAAGATGGTTCCACACGAGGGTTAAAGATATGCAGTATGAAGATGGTTCCACACGAGGGTTAAAGATATGCAGTATGAAGATGGTTCCACACGAGGGTTAAAGATCTGCAGTATGAAGATGGTTCCACACGAGGGTTAAAGATATGCAGTATGAAGATGGTTCCACACGAGGGTTAAAGATATGCAGTATGAAGATGGTTCCACACGAGGGTTAAAGATATGCAGTATGAAGATTGTTCCACGCGAGGGTTAAAGATATGCAGTATGAAGATGGTTCCACACGAGGGTTAAAGATATGCAGTATGAAGATGGTTCCACACGAGGGTTAAAGATATGCAGTATGAAGATGGTTCCACACGAGGGTTAAAGATATGCAGTATGAAGATGGTTCCACACGAGGGTTAAAGATATGCAGTATGAAGATGGTTCCACACGAGGGTTAAAGATATGCAGTATGAAGATGGTTCCACACGAGGGTTAAAGATATGCAGTATGAAGATGGTTCCACACGAGGGTTAAAGATATGCAGTATGAAGATGGTTCCACACGAGGGTTAAAGATATGCAGTATGAAGATGGTTCCACACGAGGGTTAAAGATATGCAGTATGAAGATGGTTCCACACGAGGGTTAAAGATATGCAGTATGAAGATGGTTCCACACGAGGGTTAAAGATATGCAGTATGAAGATGGTTCCACACGAGGGTTAAAGATATGCAGTATGAAGATGGTTCCACACGAGGGTGAAAGATATGCGGTATGAAGATGGTTCCACACGAGGGTTAAAGATATGCGGTATGAAGATGGTTCCACACGAGGGTCAAAGATATGCAGTATGAAGATGGTTCCACACGAGGGTTAAAGATATGCAGTATGAAGATGGTTCCACACGAGGGTTAAAGATATGCAGTATGAAGATGGTTCCACACGAGGGTTAAAGATCTGCAGTATGAAGATGGTTCCACACGAGGGTTAAAGATATGCAGTATGAAGATGGTTCCACACGAGGGTTAAAGATATGCAGTATGAAGATGGTTCCACACGAGGGTTAAAGATATGCAGTATGAAGATGGTTCCACGCGAGGGTTAAAGATATGCAGTATGAAGATGGTTCCACACGAGGGTTAAAGATATGCAGTATGAAGATGGTTCCACACGAGGGTTAAAGATATGCAGTATGAAGATGGTTCCACACGAGGGTTAAAGATATGCAGTATGAAGATGGTTCCACACGAGGGTTAAAGATATGCAGTATGAAGATGGTTCCACACGAGGGTTAAAGATATGCAGTATGAAGATGGTTCCACACGAGGGTTAAAGATATGCAGTATGAAGATGGTTCCACACGAGGGTTAAAGATATTGGGGTATCCTAATAAAATGTTGCTTAGGGCCCCAGTGTAGCCAGGAGTGACCCTGCAGTAAAAGGTATGCAATCGTTGGTACCTGGCCAACCTGATCTGGGCGCCACTTTAGCTCCAGACTACAGTACAGTATCCACTGCTCCATTTGATGGCAGCCCTCAGTCTCCTCTTGGATAAAAGACAATCCCAGAAATATGGCACACAGAAGAATGTTTACCTCTCATAGCGGATGACGTCTGTTGTTCTAACAGCTGTATCATTCTTTTCACTTCCGAGTCGTAACCGCCCTGCGGACTCAGTCCAGAATCGGCCTGGTCGCAATTAGAAGAGTCTGCCGGCATCTTAGGCGGGGCTTGACTTTCTCGGTTGGCTGTGGCAAAGGAAGAGGACAGATTGAAATTTCAAGTCAATCTAACTCACAGGATCAAACTTTGGGGTTTTTCAACATCGCCACCAGGTGGTGTATTTGAGTTACACCATTTGGGTGTGCTCAAATACTACTACTACTACTAGATGGATGAGTGGTTTACCTGAGTCAAATGGATGGACTTCTCCACCTGCTTGGACCCCACCTTTGTCATTGGATGATAGTGTTGAGTTGGTCCCCTGCTTGTTGTTGTGGTGAATCCAGCCTGCCTCCGTGAGAGGATTTCCACGCTCATTGAGGACTCTTGGAGTTTTTTCTACGCAACCGTCCAGCTCTGAATTATTCTGGGACAATGCAACTTCTTGACTGTTTGGACCTGACAGATCCCGTATCCTGCCCTCCCCTACGCCGATACTTCTCGTTTTTAATGGGTCGGGCAGATGGGACGGTCCAGAAGCCATGTTTTGGGTTTTAAGTCCCACCAGGAAGTTTTCATAAATGCTAGCAAACCCAACACCAATGTCTCGAGTATTTTGTTTAGGAGTATATCCCTCCAGTGGGCTCGTTCCCACGCCAACTGTACGTGTCTTTGGGATGCCCTTGATGTCTTTGAGCCTGCTGCCGACGGACACCGTCCTGGTGGTGGCGGCCTTGGAGGTGTTGGTGTGCTTGTGTTGGCTTTTGAGGACAGTGTTGGTGCTGGAGTCCATGTTGAAGGCATGTCTGGTGTTAGTGAAGCGAGACACGGAGCTGAGTGAGGTGTTGCTGCGCTGGGATGACGCCGTGAGTCCAAGAGAGACCCCTTTGACTGGATCTGTGGCCACACCTTTTGAGACCATGATCTTCGCTTCACGGACAATGACATTAACAGAACAATCTCCACATGCGACTGACTTTAAATTCTTAGGCTGCGGATTTTCCCATGATGCTTCTGTGTTGCTTTCTGCATCACAAACCTTCACCTCCACCCCGACTCCTTGAGAGCTTGTTGAAATGTGGACTCCTGCACCCATCTCCTTGGTTTCCACTCGCTCTCTGACCTCCCAGTGGCTCATGGGTAGATCGGATCCTGAGCCTATGTTCTTCAAGTCCGGCCCACAACACGACACAGCCACGTTCTTCACTTCTATCACGTCCCCTGTGCTGGCGTCTCTGAGCTGGATGTGGTTGCCCACCCCCTGGCTGGCAGTTTGGGGCCCGGCCTGGGTACTGCTGCTCGCCGTGGACGGCCGGGCAGAGGAGGCTTTATCAGCTCTGTTTCTGGCTTCTGCAGCTTGAAGCTCCAGTTTCAGACGACTCATCTCCACCTGGAGAGCAGATTCCTTTAACTCGGCCTCCATGTGACGTATCTTCTCCTTTAAAGCGCCAATAATTTGTTGTTGAGATTCAACCTCTTTTTCCAGTTCTGTGTTACGTGCTTTGTTGTTTTCCATTGCTTCTTTTACAGAATCTCCATCGTTCATGTGGCTTTTTCCTTGCCACGCTGGAAAATGTCCACTCTCGATGGCTCTTTCGAGTGCCATCATCTCATCATCTAGGTCGCTGAAGTCGGAGCAGTTATGCTTCTCCTTGATGAGAACACCTTCGTCGGTACTCGTCTCTGTGTCCTTATTTTGGTTCTTGAGTTGAGAGGCCAGCTTCTTCTTCTCCTCCTGAAGGACTAAGATCTTCACCTTGAGGACAGGGATTATCTTTACCTGTTCCTCCATCTCCCTCAGCTTCTGCAGAGCCACCACCATCTGATCCCGGACACTCTGTAGCTGCTGGGGACTTGTCACCGGGGTACTTCTTCCGGAGCTCTGCGGGCTCACCTGGAGGCAACCTATGCTGCCTCTGCTGCCAAGGTGTCCGTACATATCGCTACCTGTGCTGGACGGTTTGCTACTGTTGTTGGGGTCATTATAAGCACCCAGACCGGTGAAGCGAGAAAGCGAGCCAGGCGAGCTCACCCCTCCAAAGCTGGCCAGTCGACGGCGGGAACCAGACTGAAGGTGGCTTGCTAACTCCTGCTCCAGGTTGAGGTTCTCCAACACTGGGTTCTGTTTTTGCAAAGATGGAGATCTAGTGACAGGAGGTCCATCATTCCTGGAATGATTTTTATCAGCGGTGGATCCATGAGGTGGAGGAAGAGGAGGGCGGCCCTTGGGTGCAGAGGACATTCCCAGTAGTCTTGTGTCATCGCTGCTAGATGACTCTGCTGAAGGCCACTGGATGGATGAAACGTCACTTTGTGCTTTCTCCGCATCGCCGACGGCAGCTCTGGGCCTCCTCTTAAGGCTTAGGCGCTTAATTTTGGCGTTATTATTTCCAAATATTGCACCGGTTGATAACTGAAGTCAGTCTCCAGGTAGATCTTTTCAGTGTTCCTACAGTGCAGACCAGAAAGTGTTTAATCAATAACTACACAGTGTGACCATTAACCAAGCAGTTGCAATGGCCGTAAAACTCCAATTCTTCTTCCTTACCTCAGTACTCCTCACTGGCGAGTCCCCCTCTCACCCGACTTGTGAAACGTTCTTCTTTTATATGGTAAAGCTTTTGACAGTAATATCTTTGAGGCTGTCCCGCACACAAAAAGGAGAGAGAGAGAGAGAGAGAGAGAGAGGAGGGTTAACCAGAAACTGTTTTCAGCAATATAACCATTCTGAGAATGCCATGTGGACTCACTACACTGTAATTACTCCTCAACTCTCCCTCTAAATGCCAGGTCCAAGTCTTCTCACCACACAGACCCGTTTTCAAGCCATAAATATAACTGTAAACAAAGTTTGTGGACAATCAGCTGATGTTTAAAGGATACAATCACATATAAAATAGAAGGTTTGAACACACTTATTGCACACAAATTGTTACCTGGAACTTTGCTGTGTCACAAAGATGTTTCAAACGGCCATTTGGTAAATCCTCTTCTATCCGCCAAAAGCTGTAGAGAAGTGAAAATGTATTGAAGCTGCGTCCTCATCTCGATTGATCGCCATTGCTGAGTATGAGTGCATCCCTCTTTCAACCTCTGTATCGCACAAATTGCTGAGTATGAGTGCATCCCTCTTTCAACCTCTGTCTCGCACACATTGCTGAGTATGAGTGCATCCCTCTTTCAACCTCTGTATCGCACACATTGCTGAGTATGAGTGCATCCCTCTTTCAACCTCTGTATCGCACACATTGCTGAGTATGAGTGCATCCCTCTTTCAACCTCTGTCTGTCTCGCACACATTGCTGAGTATGAGTGCATCACCCTTTCAACCTCTGTCATTGTGCAGCTCTCATGCATACAACGCTTGCATAAAGGAAATCCAATACTAGCCTTGACATATAGTCCATCCCAAGCAGCACCATCAGCTCTAAAACACACAACAATGCAAGCATGCCAAAGTGCTACTGGGGAGTCTCTATGTAGGCACTTTGGAAGCATTATGCACATATTTATATTTATGATGCTTAAAAATTAACATTATAACTAATCAGATGCACATATTCATATTTATGATGCTTTATAATTAACATTATAACTAATCAGATTAATTGCAGTGAAAAGGGCGATGCACAAAAATAACTGCATTGTGTTTGTTGTTTTGTCCTTTCCACAAGAGCACATACCATGAATTGATTAACGTGGACTTAAACAAGTGTAAAAACTTATTGTGGTGTTACCATTTAGTGGTCAATTGTACGGAATATGTACTTCACTGTGCAATCTACTAATAAAAGTCTCAATCAATCAATGAAAAAGCAGGAGTGCTGCCCACATGGAGCTCACATGCTCCCTGCTGGCAGTTGCTGAGAACTGCACTTCCGGCTCGTGAGCGCGCGCCATAGAGACGTCCTCCTTCACTTCCGCTGTGAGAGCACTTAGTGTGCATAATGTCGGCAAGTTTACACCTTCTTTAACCTGATATGTTGCATGTCTAAGATGCATCTATATACATTTGCTTTGTCTCGGACTAATCGGTAGACTCAACTGACAAGGCTTAGATGAATTGCTTAAAACAAGTATTTTCACAATATGTGAGATTATTCGGATAAAACAGAGCATTGGAGTGGCGACTTACAATGTATGTTCTGTTTTCAGTGTCGAATTGTGTTCCTTAGAGCATAAAACACTCCAATAAATACACAAATATACTTGGGACTACGTATCCCACAATGCAACGTAACCGTCTCTTCTCAATGACGTCATAGCTGCGCGCCTCATCTGGCTCTGCTGGATGACAACATTCTTTCTGGCTCGCCGCTTTAAAGGTTTGTGTTTATATTGTACGTTCTTTATCTAAAGTATGTATTTATTTAAAGGTTTGTGTTTATATTGTACGTTCTTTATCTAAAGTATGTATTTATTTAAAGGTTTGTGTTTATATTGTACGTTCTTTATCTAAAGTATGTATTTATTTAAAGGTATGTGTTTATATTATACGTTCTTAACTAAAGTATGTATTTATTTAAAGGTATGTGTTTATATTATACGTTCTTTAAAGTATGTATTTATTTAAAGGTATGTGTTTATATTATACGTTCTTTAAAGTATGTATTTATTTAAAGGTATGTGTTTACATTATACGTTCTTTAAAGTATGTATTTATTTAAAGGTATTTGTTTACATTGTACGGTTCTTTCTCTTAAGTATGTATTTATCACTCACATTGTATTGTTCTTTCTGTAAAGTAAACACATGTCCCGCATATTATGTGTGACTAACATTAGTTGTGTACATGATTAAAGTCATACAAATTACAGATACTGTCCATTTGGGCTGTGACAGTTGGTATAACAATCTCACGGTGCGATATTATCACGGTATTAAACCCACGGTACAATATTATCACAGCATTAAGCCCACGGTACGTATTATCACGGTATTAAACCCACGGTACGATATTATCACGGTATTACCATGAATTGATTTACGTGGACCCTGACTTAAACAAGTTGAAAAACTTATTCGAATGTTATCATTTAGTGGTCAATTGTATGGAGTATGTACTGTACTGTGCAATCTACTAATAAAAGTTTCAATCAATCAATCAATATTAAACCCAAGGTACATTATTATCACGGTATTGAGCTCACGGTACGATATTATCACGGTATTAAGGCCACGGTACAATATTATCACGGTATTAAGGCCACGGTACAATATTATAACGGTATTAAGGCCATGGTACAATATTATCACGGTATTGAGCTCACGGTACGATATTATCACGGTATTAAGGCCACGGTACGATATTATCACGGTATTAAGGCCACGGTACAATATTATCACGGTATTGAGCTCACGGTACGATATTATCACGGTATTAAGGCCACGGTACAATATTATCACGGTATTAAGGCCACGGTACAATATTATCACGGTATTAAGGCCACGGTACAATATTATCACGGTATTAAGGCCATGGTACAATATTATCACGGTATTAAGGCCACGGTACAATATTATCACGGTATTAAGGCCATGGTACAATATTATCACGGTATTAAGGCCATGGTACAATATTATCACGGTATTAAACCCACGGTACGATATTATCACGGTATTAAGGCCACGGTACAATATTATCACGTTATTAAGGCCATGGTACAATATTATCACGGTATTTAACCCACGGTACGATATTATCACGATATTGAGCTCATGGTACGATATTATTGTGGAATGTGTCCAACAAAAGACTTAAAGCATGTTATAGTGTGTAAAAGGAAGTGGCAAGAATGTTTGGGATAAACACACTTACTGTAATTGAACACAGACATGATACTCAAATGTTCTAATCATACTATTACTACAAACAACTACAAACCCCGTTTCCATACGAGTTGGGAAATGGTGTTAGATGTAAATATAAAGTGAATACAATGATTTGCAAATCCTTTTCAAGCCATATTCAGTTGAATATGCTACAAAGACAACATATTTCATGTTCAAACTAATAAACTTTATTTTTTTTTGCAAATAATAATTAAGTTAGAATGTCATGGCTGCAACATGTGACAAAGTAGTTGGGAAAGGGCATGTTCACCACTGTGTTACATGGCCTTTCCTTTTAACAACACTCAGTAAACGATTGGGAACTGAGGAGACTAATTGTTGAAGCTTTGAAAGTGGAATTCTTTGCCATTCTTGTTTTATGTCGAGCTTCAGTGGTTCAACAGTCCGGGGTCTCCGCTGTCCTATTTTAGGCTTCATAATGCGCCACACATTTTCCATGGGAGACAGGTCTGGACTGCAGGCGGGCCAGGAATGTACCCGCACTCTTTTTTACCAAGCCACGCTGTTGTAACACGTGCTGAATGTGGCTTGGCATTGTCTTGCTGAAATAAGCAGGGGCGTCCATGAAAAAGACGGCGCTTAGATGGCAGCATATGTTGTTCCAAAAGCTGTATGTACCTTTCAGCATTAATGGTGCCTTCACAGATGTGTAAGTTACCCAATGTCTTGGCCACTAATACACCCCCATACCATCACACATGCTGCCTTTTACACTTTGCCTCGATAACAGTCTGGATGGTTCGCTTCCCCTTTGGTCCGGATGACACCATGTGGAATATTTCCAAAAACAATTTGAAATGTGGACTCGTCAGACCACAGAACACTTTTCCACTTTGCATGAGTCCATCTTAGATGATCTCGGGCCCAGAGAAGCCGGCGGCGTTTCTGGGTGTTGTTGATAAATGGCTTTTGCTTTGCATAGTAGAGCTTTAACTTGCACTTACAGATGTAGCGACCAACTGTAGTTACTGACAGTGGGTTTCTGAAGTGTTCCTGAGCCCATGTGGTGATATCCTTTACACACTGATGTCGGTTTTTGATACAGTGCCGTCTGAGGATGGAAGGTCACGCTCATTCAATGTTGGTTTCCGGCCATGCTGCTTACGTGCAGTGATTTCTACACATTCTCTGAACCTTTTGATGATATTACGGAGCGTAGATGTTGAAATCCCTACATTTCTTGCAATTGCACTTTGAGAAATGTTGTTCTTAAACTGTTTGACTATTTGCTCACGCAGTTGTGGACAAAGTGGTGTACCTCGCCCCATCCTTTCTTGTGAAAGACTGAGCATTTTTTGGGAAGCTGTTTTTATAGCCAATCATGGCACCCACCTGTTCCCAATTAGCCTGCACACCTGTGGGATGTTCCAAATAAGTGTTTGATGAGCATTCCTCAACTTTATCAGTATTTATTGCCACCTTTCCCAACTTCTTTGTCACGTGTTGCTGCCATCAAATTATAAAGTTAATGATTATTTGCACAAAAAAAATGTTTATGAGTTTGAACATGAAATATGTTGTCTTTGTAGCATATTCAACTGAATATGGCTTGAAAATGATTTGCAAATCATTGTATTCTGTTTATATTTACATCTAACACCATTTCCCAACGGGGTTTGTATATAAATATATATATATATATACATATACAGTCATGGCCACAAATATTGTCACCCCTGCACTTCTCCCCAGAAAATGGATGAAATGGCAAATGCTTTGGTATTCACATGTTTACTTCTGTTGTTTGCATTGGAACAAAACACCAAAAAGCCAAATATGATATTATTTTACACATATCTCCAAAAATGGACTAATTGGCACCGTTTCAAAATGGCAAGAAATAGTTGTATTCTAAGCATTGGATGCTCCTTTAATTTGTAATGAAAGTCACCTGTAGCAAGTAGCAGGTGCTGGCAATACAGAAATCACACCTGCAGCCAGTTCAAATGGAGAAAAGTTGACTCAACCTTTGTGTTGGGTGTATCACACTGAGCACGGAGAAAAGAAAGAAGATTTGAGAAGCAAGATTGTGGAAAAGCATGGACAATCTTAAGGCTACAAGTCCATCTCCAGAGATCTAAATGTTCCTGTGTCTACTGTGTCATTAAGATGTTTAAAGCCCATGGCACTGTAGCTAACCTCCCTGGACGTGGACAGAAGAGAACAATTGATGAACGAAGGATTGTTAGAATTGTGGATAAAGAACCTGGATCAAACAACTTCAAGCTGACTTGCAGACACAGGGTACAACAGTGTCAGCTCGCACTATCATCTCAATGAAAAGGGATGCTATGGTAGGAGACCCAGGAGGACCCTGCTGCTGACACAGAGACATAAAACAGCAAGACTGGAGTTTGCAAAAACTTACCTGAGGAAGCCAACATCCTTCTTGGAGAAGGTCCTGTGGACAGATGAGACTAAAGTGGAGCTTTTTGGGAAAACACATCATCACACTGTTTACAGAAAAACAAAATGAGGCCTTCAAAGTAAAGAACACCATACCTACAGTCAAACATGGTGGAGGTTCACTGATGTTTTGCTGCGTCTGGTAGCGGATGCCTTGACTGTGTGCATGGCATCATGAAATCTGAGGACTACCAAAGAATTTTGGGGCATAAAGTAGGGCCCGGTGTCAGAAAGCTGGGTCTCCATCAGAGGTCGTGGGTCTTCCAGCAGGACAAAGCATACTTCAAAAAGCACACAAATGGCTTAAGACGAAGCGCTGGAGAGTTGTGAAGTGGCCATCAATGAGTCCAGATCTAAATCCTATAGAACATCTGTGGAGACATCTAAAAACAGCAGTTGGGAGAAGTTGAATTCTGAGAGACCTGAAGCAGTTTGCAAAAGAAGAGCGGTCCAAAATTCCAATAGCAAGGTGGAAGAAACTCATTGATGCTTACAGCTTACATTCGATTCACTTCTTTTTTCCAAAGGGTGTGCTACCAAATATTAAGTTGAGTGTGTCAATCATTTTGTCCACTCCATTTTTGGAGTTCTGTGTAAAATAATATCAGATTTGGCTTTTTTTGTGTTGTTCCAATGCAAACAACAGAAATAAACATGTCATTTGTCATTACAACAATCTTCTGGGAGAAGTGCTGCATATATGTTTGGCCATTACTGTATATAATGTATATATTCATTTTATTTGAAATATACTTTCAGTTAATGGTCTTTGAACTGACAATATTAACATCCAGTATGTAAAACAACCATGTTCATGTTAGTGTCTTTCAACTTTTAACTTCAAACAACAGTGTCCTCTGTAGTGGACATCCTAAATGCTGATTCTCAGAAAAGTTAGCTGGCAATTTAACGTTTAATAACATAAATAACTCACAAATTGATGCTTGGTATCAAATATATTTTCCAGGTGGTGGTTTATCGAGTAGCTTCTCATAATAATTGTGTTTTTTACTTGCGTGGCACATTTCCTACTTGAAACATGGCTAACAACTGATAACAAATTATTTGGAAAAAAATGTGAGTTGAAACATCACAACTTGCTAGCGGCTTTATGTGTCGTCTTGGTAACGCTCTGGACGAAGTACACATACCAAAGAGGTTTGTCTGTGCTAGCGACATGAAATGTTATGGATAGATTTGAATGAATACTTCAGGAAATGTCCTCTCAAACAATCCTTTCTCCCTCCTTTACGACCTCTCAAACGTGGACGTCGCGCTACGCGGAGGGAATTTGGGGAGAAGTAGTCTACTTCCCGATCGGCTAATTCAAAAGTGCCAGCAAAAAACTGCACTGACCAAGTTTTCATTGTATACCTTCACACGTCTCAGTACTATTGTCATGATTTTGATACCAAAATACTGCGGTACCGTTACACCCCTAGTTTCCATGTACCGTAATTCTTATGGTTTCACGCGTGTTTGTGTGTGCGTGTGTGCGTGTGTGTGCAGTAACAAAGAAACCGTAGCAATGTCCCAGCAAGCAGGCCACCCGGCCTCGGACAATCCTGCGCTGGTGGTCACCAGCAACGTGCATCAGTACTCCATGAAGAAGAAGAAGGTCTTGAACGCGGAGGACAGTGAGCTGTTTGAACTGAGCCAGGCTGCAGGCATCAGTGTGGACCAGGAGGTGTTCAAGTGAGTGCCACGATGATGACGACGTGAGACAACTGATGATGTGGTTGGTCTCTAGGATCATGGTGGACTTGCTGAAGATGAACGTGGCCCCGCAAGCCGTCTTTGAGACTTTGAAGGCCATGTCTGCAGGCCAGAAGTTCCCCGAGAGTAGCAGCGGGGACTGTGCAAGCACCTCCCACGGCCCCGGGGTCCCCCCTGCGACGGCAGAGGCCAGAGGTAAGTGTTTGAACTCCTAATAAAGCACAGTACTTTGATATTACATTAGCATGTAGGGCTGCAATAACACAGTCACTGACTAGCTTATTGTGGGGCTGGGCGATCAAGATATATAGGGATAGACACGTAATCCATATCAATAAAAAATGTGTTCCATAAAGCATTAATTTTTTTCCCGTCGGAAGAAACCGGTGACGCATAGGGATGATGTTCGAAATCGGTTCTCACGGTTGTTCGATAAGAAAAGAACCGATTCCATGGACTCTAATCCCTTTTTGAGAACCGGTTTCCGTTATCGAGGCCACTATAGTAAAGAAAAAGAGTTGGTTCTTTATTCCAATCCCTTCCCACGTACAGGAAATGCCCTCTGGGACCTGCAATGTTATGCCCATTTGATTGTAGACTCTTACTGACACCTTGTGGCCATATGAAAATACTACGCGTCATTAGTTTGGCCACTTCCGGGTTGAGACAATTGAGAAGTAGACAAGTTGTGTTAGCTCTTACAAGCCTTGGAAAAGATAAGTGTGTAAGTAAACTGTTTAACTTGTTTATGTAACTCAATATTAAGGTGGAAAGTGGTTAAGTTTGATACTAAGATGTTTATTGAAAAACGATTTTTGTGCACTGTTTCAATGGATGTTTTGAGGACTTCAAATGGCTGCCAGTCGTGTATTCCCACCATCCAAATAGTTTCAACACTCAGAAGTATTTGTTTGATGATAATACTGTATATTTGTGTGAAGCTAATATTTACATATTGTGTATTACATTTCAGTATGAATCACATAGCTTATACATTTGTCATTGTGTGTATTTCAGTTCAAAAAAAAAAATAACAGTCCAGTGCAAGACAAAAGTAAAGATAGTAAAAGACAAAGCAAGATCAACAACAATAAAGAGCCTAAATGGATGAATCTGCTTTGGATTGTTTGTTAGCTGCCTGCCAAGATGTATAAGCTCAACACGTATAGTGAGGGCAGAACAGACAATATGCAATTATTGCCAGGCTTCACTCTCATGTAAAGGAGGAAGAATTGTTGATTGATGACTGTGGTGTTCTTAGTGTCATAGTGTGTGTACTTAGTATGTTCCAATAGCAGCAGAAGTGCACTTTTTGGAGAGCTGTATTATTTTCAGTTTTGTGCCCAAGGGACTGATTTTATTTAACACTATATTATTATTTATACACCTATAGTGATCACAGAGACAGCTTGTTTTTGTGTTACTGTATATATTTGCTTTTCTGAAAAATCCCACTTAATATACTTTGAGTAACAAAAGTCAATATTTTTTATTTTTTTAGGGGGTAACAGTCCATATTTATTTATTTATTTTATTTCATTTTTTTCTTATAAAATAAAAGTGAGCTTTTGTTAAACCAAATATTGTTTTTTTTTCCATATACAACAACCTATCTGGATTCGATTAGAGAATCGATAAGGAATCGGTCCGATAAGAGGATTCGATAATGGGCTCGAACTCGATCATTTCTTATCAAACATCATCCCCAGCAACGCAAGGTTAGGTGCATGAATAAAAACACAATTTAAGCCAGCAACACAGGAAGTGATGACTGACCAGTGGGAGGGACACACCAACAGCCAATCAGGTAACAGTATCAACTATCAAGTTTGGTTGCACCATCTTGTTGTCTGCCAGGTGATTCTTTGCATGAGTGAGAAGAGAAAGTCAAAATGGAGAAATTGTGGATAAAAGAGGAAAAGTCACCTGGACAGTTTGGCACTTTTTGGCAATTTTGTTTTCAAACGGACCGTAGTCAGACCAATGTGGTCTGTACATGATTTAATACCACACCACCTTAGCTGCGCTCACCCTTTAGAGCACAGCTGTAACTTCCTGCCACTAAACCTGCAGAAAGTAGTTCTTCTCAGGTTTCTATGTTTACATTTCCACACTATTTTCTTACACTTTATGATGCGTTTCTTACATATTCCTTATTTTTGCACCTTCATTTTAAGAGATTATTGTTAAATGTTCAATGTGATTTGACTATTTTGTTGACATTGTTTGTTTTCCACGCTTGTGTTGACATTTCCTTTCTGCTGAGGCATTATAATCAGAGGAAGTTACATTTCATAAAGAAATGTTTTTTTTCCTGCTCCTTTTTTTGGATAGATCATGAAAATATCAACAATGATTGATATTGACCGATATGAAACACTTGTATTGTGATAGATTTTTCATCAACATGGCCTAGCCCTAGCTAATCGATAGTCGACTATGACACGTACGCCTTTCAGTGGCTCAGCTTTGTAAATTCAGCTTGATATATTTTTAGGCACGTCTTAACTAACAATAAAGATATAATACTATTATTGACAGCATTACTGTGCTGCTCAATGGGTCGATACAAACACACGCAATGTCCATTTGAGAGCACGGGCAGGTAACGTGCTGATAAGAAGAAATAAGGATAAGGACTAGAGATGTCCGATAAATGCATTAAAATGTAATATCGGAAATTATCGGTATCGTTTTTTTTATTATCGGTATCGGTTTTTTATTTTTTTATTTTTTATTAAATCCACATAAAAAACACAAGATACACTTACAATTAGTGCACCAACCCAAAAAACCTCCCTCCCCCATCTACACTCATTCACACAAAAGGGTTGTTTCTTTCTGTTATTAATATTCTGCTTCCTACATTATATATCAATATATATCAATACAGTCTGCAAGGGATACAGTCCGTAAGCACACATGATTGTGCGTGCTGCTGCTCCACTAATAGTACTAACCTTTAAAGGCCTACTGAAATGAATTTTTTTTATTTAAACGGGGATAGCAGATCTATTCTATGTGTCATACTTGATCATTTCGCGATATTGCCATATTTTTGCTGAAAGGATTTAGTATAGAACAACGACGATAAAGATTGCAACTTTTGGTATCTGATAAAAAAAAGGCTTGCACCTACCGGAAGTAGCGTGACGTAGTCAGTTGAACATATACGCAAAGTTCCCTATTGTTTACAATGATGGCCGCATGAAGTGAGAGAGATTCGGACCGAGAAAGCGACAATTTCCCCATTAATTTGAGCGAGGATGAAAGATTTGTGGATGAGTAAAGTGCAAGTGAAGGACTAGTGGGGAGTTGAAGCTATTCAGATAGGGAAGATGCTGTGAGAGCCGGGGGTGACCTGATATTCAGCTGGGAATGACTACAACAGTAAATAAACACAAGACATATATATACTCTATTAGCCACAACACAACCAGGCTTATATTTAATATGCCACAAATTAATCCTGCATAAAAACACCTGCGTGTTTGTTATGCTAGCTCCTAGCTCCTCTGCTAGCTCCTAGCTCCATAGAACACGCCAATACAATTCAAACACCTGATCAACACACACAATCACTCAGCCCAAAAGACCGTTTACCTAACCCAAGGTTCATAAAGCTTATATATTTTTAAAAAGTTACGTACGTGACGCGCACATACGTCAAGTTATCGAATGTTTAGCAGCCAAGGCTGCATACTCACGGTACCTGATATTCAGCTGGGAATGACTACAACAGTAAATAAACACAAGACATATATATACTCTATTAGCCACAACACAACCAGGCTTATATTTAATATGCCACAAATTAATCCTGCATAATAACACCTGCGTGTTTGTTATGCTAGCTCCTAGCTCCTCTGCTAGCTCCTAGCTCCATAGAACACGCCAATACAATTCAAACACCTGATCAACACACACAATCACTCAGCCCAAAAGACCGTTCACCTAACCCAAGGTTCATAAAGCTTATATATTTTTAAAAAGTTACGTACGTGACGCGCACGTACCGTACGGTACGTGTTATGCTAGCTCCTAGCTCCTCTGCTAGCTCCTAGCTCCATAGAACACGCCAATACAATTCAAACACCTGATCAACACACACAATCACTCAGCCCAAAAGACCGTTCACCTAACCCAAGGTTCATAAAGCTTATATATTTTTAAAAAGTTACGTACATACGCAAAAAAAAGCCAAAGCTGCATACTCACAGTAGCACGTCTGCGTCTTTGTCATCCAAATCAAAGTAATCCTGGTAAGAGTCTGTGTTGTCCCAGTTCTCTACAGGCGTCTGTGTATCCAAATCAAAAGTCCTCCTGGTTAGAGTCTCTGTTATCCGAGTTCTTCCATCTTGACTGCATCTTTCGGGAATGTAAACAAAGAAGCGCCGGCTGTGTACTGTTGTGGCTGACTACGTTCGAAAAATACGTCCATTTCGCACCGACAACTTTCTTCTTTGCTTGCTCAGCTTCCTTCTCCATAATGCAATGAACATGATTGAAACAGATTCACGAACACAGATGTCCAGAATACTGTGGAATTATGAAATGAAAACAGAGCTTTTTCGTATTGGCTTCAATGTGGAAGGCATACCCGTGTTCGCCGGGCCACGTCACGCGCATACGTCATCCTCAGAGGCGTTTCCAACCGGAAGTTTAGCGGCAAATTTAAAATGTCACTTTATAAGTTAACCCGGCCGTATTGGCATGTGTTATAATGTTAAGATTTCATCATTGATATATAAACTATCAGACTGCGTGGTCGGTAGTAGTGGCTTTCAGTAGGCCTTTAACACTTCATTTTACTAATTTTCATTCATTACTAGTTTCTATGTAACTGTTTTTATATGGTTGTACTTTCTTTTTTATTCAAGAAAATGTTTTTAATTTATTTATCTTATTTTACTAATTTTAAAAAAAAGTACCTTATCTTCACCATACCTGGTTGTCCAAATTAGGCATAATAATGTGTTAATTCCACGACTGCATATATCGCTTGATATCGGTATCGGTTGATATCGGTATCGGTAATTAAAGAGTTGGACAATATCGGATATCGTCAAAAAGCCATTATCGGACATCCCTAATAAGGACAAAATGGTTTACTGCTGAAAGTTGTCTGCAATGAAGGTTACAGCCATGTTTCACTCCATCTCTCTATGAAGTGGAACAATGGAGGAAGTTGTTGTTGTCTTAGTTTCCCCTGGTCACGCATGTTTGGATAAGCGCGAGCGATGACATCACATGTCATTTGTCTCATGGTTGGAACATGAACACATCACCAATGAGCTTTCCTGGTGTGCCAATTGAAAAGAGTTGTTGTCGTCCTATTGAAGGACTGTAAATATTTCCTTCCACTTTGCTGCTACTAATGTTTCTCACTGGAATATTCCCCAACATGGCTCCATGCTTACTAACCTCCATCTTTCTCCTGCTGGAATCCACCTCCATGTTCCAATGTTCCTCCACAAGACGAGTGTTCGCTCTCTGGGAGGAGCCCAAAGCTTCCTGCAGCGTCGGGCCCCAGGGCCGCGAGGGTCAGCACTAAGATTGTGGTCTACGGCCCCCAAGATGTTAACTCTCAAGGTCCCCCTCGTCTATCCCCCCCAACGTCTTGCACGCTTTTGTCTCATGACTTGATTTAGCATCGTGCATGTCCGTGTTTGCATCTCTGCATGTGCAGTCATTTAGTAGTGCCGCCTCATTCCTGTGAGAATCCTGCGTGCCACTGAAGCATTAAAGCGTGGGACGGCCTAGGACTAGCTGCAGTGTGCTCACACATCCAGCAGGTAGCATCTGTGAGCAGGTAATATTGTGTCTGTAACCTGGAATGGTGACTTAGATAGTATTTAAGGATTCTTTATTTTAGGTTATGTAAGCAAGTCATTTACTGCCACGAATCCAAGTCCTCAAGTGTGATTAAGATCATAATCCGCTGACAGCACTAGTTTTACATAATGCAACACGTTGCTGTTCAAAGACCAGGACAGGCTGCAAGACTAGACTGTTACTCCCTGCAGGCCAGTCCATGGTCAACTTCCAGTCCTGCTGTTCAAAGACCAGGACAGGCTGCAAGACTAGACTGTTACTCCCTGCAGGCCAGTCCATGGTCAACTTCCAGTCCTGCTGTTTAAAGACCAGGACAGGATGCAAGACTAGACTGTTACTCCCTGCAGGCCAGTCCATGGTCAACTTCCAGTCCTGCTGTTCAAAGACCAGGACAGGCTGCAAGACTAGACAGTTACTCCCTGCAGGCCAGTCCATGGTCAACTTCCAGTCCTGCTGTTCAAAGACCAGGACAGGCTGCAAGACTAGACTGTTACTCCCTGCAGGCCAGTCCATGGTCAACTTCCAGTCCTGCTGTTTAAAGACCAGGACAGGATGCAAGACTAGACTGTTACTCCCTGCAGGCCAGTCCATGGTCAACTTCCAGTCCTGCTGTTTAAAGACCAGGACAGGCTGCAAGACTAGACTGTTACTCCCTGCAGGCCAGTCCATGGTCAACTTCCAGTCCTGCTGTTCAAAGACCAGGACAGGCTGCAAGACTAGACTGTTACTCCCTGCAGGCCAGTCCATGGTCAACTTCCAGTCCTGCTGTTCAAAGACCAGGACAGGCTGCAAGACTAGACTGTTACTCCCTGCAGGCCAATCCATGGTCAACTTCCAGTCCTGCTGTTCAAAGACCAGGACAGGCTGCAAGACTAGACTGTTACTCCCTGCAGGCCAGTCCATGGTCAACTTCCAGTCCTGCTGTTCAAAGACCAGGACAGGCTGCAAGACTAGACTGTTACTCCCTGCAGGCCAGTCCATGGTCAACTTCCAGTCCTGCTGTTCAAAGACCAGGACAGGCTGCAAGACTAGACTGTTACTCCCTGCAGGCCAGTCCATGGTCAACTTCCAGTCCTGCTGTTTAAAGACCAGGACAGGATGCAAGACTAGACTGTTACTCCCTGCAGGCCAATCCATGGTCAACTTCCAGTCCTGCTGTTCAAAGACCAGGACAGGCTGCAAGACTAGACTGCAGGCCAGACCAAGGTCAACTTCCAGTCCTGCTGTCGCAAATAGCAAATCAAATCTGTTTCAAGTCCGCTTTTCACTTCTGCGTACTAAGTATTTATTATAAAGAGAAGTGAAACGATGTTTTAAAACAATCTAATTATTGCTATTGAAATTCCAAATGCACATTTGTTTTTTTAATTGTTTGTATTTCAAGATGAAATTCCCAATAAACCAATCAGTTTTTTTTGGTTTTATAATTCCCAGTTTTGAAAAGAGAATTGAATAACCAAAACTTACACTGACTACCTCTTGCAATGACTTGTCAGCGCCCATTAAGAAGTCAGGTGATACAAGTAATAACTTTTCAATGTAACTGGTGTAGACTCCTTCCTCTGTTGAGGAAAGTGTGTGACGTTATGACTTGTTTCAATGTAACTGGTGTAGACTCCTTCCTCTGTTGAGGAAAGTGTGTGACGTTATGACTTGTTTCAATGTAACTGGTGTAGACTCCTTCCTCTGTTGAGGAAAGTGTGTGACGTAATGACTCGTTGCAATGTAACTGGTGTAGACTCCTTCCTCTGCTGATGAAAGTGTGTGACGTAATGACTCGTTGCAATGTAACTGGTGTAGACTCCTTCCTCTGCTGAGGAAAGTGTGTGACGTAATGACTCGTTGCAATGTAACTGGTGTAGACTCCTTCCTCTGCTGAGGAAAGTGTGTGACGTAATGACTCGTTGCAATGTAACTGGTGTAGACTCCTTCCTCTGTTGAGGAAAGTGTGTGACGCAATGACTCGTCTCTGCAGTGGCTGGACATGTTCTAGAACATCATTTTAGGTGAACCCTACACTTGACATTTTTATTTGATTTTTTTTAGGGAACTCTACAGTTGATGACATATTAAGGTGAAAGTAAAAAGAAATAAGAAGTGAACTGTAACATTACTACCGTATTTCCTTGAATAGCCGCCGGGGCGCTAATTAATTTAAAACCTCTTCTCACTCCTGCGCTTACCAAAAGCATGCGGGATGGGCAAGCATGCGCAAATTATTTTAAAACCTCTTCTCACTCCGGCGCTTACCTTATCATGAAAAGCACATTTAATAAAAAAAAACGTTATTATGGTCTTACCTTTACTTATAAATGATGTCCATCTGCAGCTGCTTCTGATCAAATCAGTCTTCCTTATCTTTCTTCAGTTTTAAAAGTCTCTGGAGATATTCCTTTAATTATTACCTCCTGCTTCGATTGAAAGTCCAGTTTAGAAAACTGTTTTATTTTAGATATGTAATCCTCCATGTTAAAAGTGCAAGCAAACGATCGCTGCTCAGGCTTGCTGCTTGTTTTCTTCTGCAGCACCGTTCTTCTGCAGTACTGGAAGTCGCAAGAAGGATCACTAGCGCCCTCTACCACCAGGAGGCGGGAGTCATTTAATGACTCATATTTGACCCAGCGGAAGTGCCAAGCATGCGCTAATTATTTTGCGAAACGAGTTTGACCCGGCTGCAATTCTAGGCAGGCAAATACTATATTCCCGGCGGCAATTCAAGGAAATACGGTATACCATATTAGATGTCCCTAAAATGCTTCATAGTGTGGGAAACCAGCATTTGTTCCATCCTGTTTGTTGGTCTTGTAGCGTCCATGCAGGCATCCTTCTAGCTGTATTTTCCTCTGTCAGCAGTACGAAGCAAAGCATCAGCGGCCCCCACATCCTCAGCCAGCCACAGCGAGAAGAGCCGCGAGGCCTCCAGCCAGCGAGTGCAGCGGCAGCCCAGCGCCACTAGAGGGCAGAAGACAAAAAGCTCCGGCAGCAGTAGCTCCTCCTCGCAGATGAACTCAACCTAAAACAGTCAGTCTTTTTCTGCTTTACTTCCTCTTCAAATATGCTTCATTAACATACTTTTACTGTATTAACACATACCTAGAAAAGAAAATATTCGCACCAAGGCAGCTGTTACTCCAAGCAATTATGTCCCCCAATTATTTGCTGTTGTTGCATTTTGTCCGTAATACAATTTATTGTACAACATTTTTTTTGTTTTTTTAAATAAACACATTCTAAAAAATGTAGCTTTTTTTTCCCTGTGCCTGCTGATCAAATCAACACTAATATATAATATAATATATTGTCCTGAAGAATTTGGAGCTAATCCTCCTTTTTCATTGTCCCATTTAAAGCAGCAGTTCCATTGGCAGCAAAACAGGCCCAGAGCATAATACTACCACCACCTGGGATTAAAGGCCTCACCTTTTCTCCTCCAAACATATTGTGGCC
The DNA here is from genome assembly GCF_033978785.1 of Entelurus aequoreus. Lineage (NCBI taxonomy): Eukaryota > Metazoa > Chordata > Actinopteri > Syngnathiformes > Syngnathidae > Entelurus > Entelurus aequoreus. The sequence goes on along the minus strand of NC_084738.1, from coordinate 71,867,353 downwards.
AAACAGCTCCATTTGTGTTTCATATGACCACAGAACTTTCCTCCAGAAGGTCTTATCTTTGTCCATGTCATTCACCATATTGCCCATATTTTTCCATTATTTTAAAGCATATCTACAATTTTCTTTGGTCCTAAATTAAGCATTTTCAAGCATAAAAATGGCTACAATAACTACAAATATTAATATTATATTGTTATAATTTTTACAAACAGTCTACATTTTTCTTTGGTCCTAAATGGCTACAATAACTAGCAATATTAATATTATATTGTTGTAATTTTTAAAGCATATTCTACAATTTTCTTTGGTCCTAAATTAAGCTTTTTCAAGCATAAAAATGGCTGAAATAACTACAAATATTGATATTATATTGTTGTAATTTTTACTAGCATATTCTAAACTTTTCTTTGGTCCTAAATTAAGCATTTTCAAGCATAACAATGACTAAAATAACTACAAATATTGTTACTATGTTGTTGTAAGTTTTAAAAGCACATTTACAATACATTACATACAATTGGCATACAAATAGCTAAGCTAACTACAGAAATAATAATTTTGTTGTGATTTTTTAAAAGCATATTCTACAATTTTCTTTGGTCCTAAATTAAGTGAATTCAAGCATAAAAATGGCAACCGCCCCCCCAAATATTAATACTACAGTAGTATTGCAGGCCTCCAATTGTAACTTTTTAAGGTCAGGGCAAGTGTTGCCTTAAAGGAGGGCTCATATTTTAGGGCACCAAGGCAAGTTAGAGGGCACCAAGGCAAACATTATTTTCTTTCCAGGCATATATATATATATATATATGCAAGTTAGCAAGTGTGTATATGGTGTGTGTAAATGAGTGTCACCACAAGGGGGCAGTAGAGTGTGTGTATACAGCAGGGGTTTCAAACTCAAATACAAAGTGGGCCAAAATGTAAAAGTGAACAAAGCCGAGGTTGAACAAATGAACCTTTTAATAGGGACCCAAATAAGTTTTGCATTGAATATGGAACAAGCAAGGCTTATATAACTTTATAGTGACATGCAAAATCCAGTTTCAAATAATAATAATAATAATTAAAAAATATCAAGTGCATATCAAATACAATTTTTAAATAAAAATGTAATGCCTCTTTTCTATTTGCAGCCTTCTGAGGTAAATATCAACATTAACTTTTTCCACAGGCTAATAAATGTGAAAATAAAATAACAATGAATAAAACAACCATTCAGGACTTTAAACTACTCAGTTTGCAACACACTGATCTAATCTGATGTGCCCAAGCCATCTTTTCTGGGATGCTAGTTCATTCATGTCGGGGCTCAGGCTTTGAGCTGAGGCAACCTTCATTATCCAACCAAGGTGTTCATCAGTCATTATATCTCGTAGTCCACCAGTCTTGGGGGCGGGCCTTAAAGGCACTGCCTTTAACGTCCTCTACGAACTGTCGTCACGTCTGCTTTTCATCCATTCTAATAACGTGCCCGCCCAGTCACAAGATATGTGCGGCTTCTGTACGCACACACACGTGAATGCAAGGCATACTTGCTAAACCTCCCGGGAGACTCCCAAATTTCAGTGCCCCTCCCGAAAAATCGTCACGTCCACTTGTCACCCAGTCCAACGAGTGCTGGCCCAGTCACATAATATGTGCGGCTTCTGCACGCGTGAATGCAACGCATACTTGATCAACAGCGATACAGGTTACACTGAGGGTGCCCGAAAAAATAACTTTAACCTTGTTAGAAATATGCGCCACACTGTGAATCCACACCAAACAAGATTGACAAACAGATTTTGGGAGAACATTCGCACCGTAACACAACATAAACACAACAAAACAAATACCCAGAATCCCATGCAGCCCTAACTCTTCCGGGCTGCAATATACACCCTCTCCGTGCGTCGGTTGAGGTGGGCGGGGTTTGGTGGTAGCGGGGGTGTATATTGTAGCCCGGAAGAGTTAGGGCTGCATGGGATTCTGGGTATTTGTTTTGTGAATGTGGTTTGCAGCAGCCGCACATATTATGCGACTGGGCCAGCACTCGTTGGACTGGATGAAAAGTGGACTTGACGATTTTTCGGGAGAGGCACTGAAATGTGGGAGTCTCCCGGGAGGGTTGGCAAGTATGAGAAGTAGCTGTGAATGCGGTGTTACCGCGGCACCGCACCTGTATATAATCGGCGGGACAGCTCTAGTGTTAATTTGATATCGCATCAAGGGCCAAGTGGAATTACACGGGGCCAGAGTTTGACACCCATGGTATATGGTGTGTGTAAATGTGTAAATGAGTGTCACCACTAGGGGGCAGTAGAGTGTGCATGTAGTGTGTATGTAGTGCGTGTATATGGAATGTGTAAATGTGTCACCACCAGGGGGCAGTAGAGTGTGCATGTAGTGTGTGTAAATGAGTGTCACCACAAGGGGGCAGTAGAGTGTGCATGTAGTGTGTGTAAATGAGTGTCACCACAAGGGGGTAGTAGAGTGTGTATATGGTGTGTGTAAATGTATAAATGAGTGTCACCACAAGGGGACAGTAGAGTGTGTATATGGTATGTGTAAATGAGTGTCACCACAAGGGGGCAGTAGAGTGTGTGTATATGGTATGTGTAAATGAGTGTCACCACAAGGGGGCAGTAGTGTGTATGTGGAGTGTGTATATGGTGTGTGTACATGGTATGTGTAAATGAGTATCACCACAAGGGGGCAGTAGTGTGTATGTGGAGTGTGTATATGGTGTGTGTATATGGTATGTGTAAATGAGTATCACCACAAGGGGGCAGTAGTGTGTATGTAGAGTGTGTATATGGTGTGTGTATATGGTATGTGTAAATGAGTATCACCACAAGGGGGCAGTAGTGTGTACGTGGAGTGTGTATATGGTGTGTATATGGTATGTGTAAATGAGTATCACCACAAGGGGGCAGTAGTGTGTATGTGGAGTGTGTATATGGTGTGTGTATATGGTATGTGTAAATGAGTATCACCACAAGGGGGCAGTAGTGTGTATGTGGAGTGTGTATATGGTGTGTGTATATGGTATGTGTAAATGAGTGTCACCACAAGGGGGCAGTAGTGTGTATGTGGAGTGTGTATATGGTGTGTGTATATGGTATGTGTAAATGAGTATCACCACAAGGGGGCAGTAGTGTGTATGTGGAGTGTGTATATGGTGTGTGTATATGGTATGTGTAAATGAGTATCACCACAAGGGGGCAGTAGTGTGTATGTGGAGTGTGTATATGGTGTGTGTATATGGTATGTGTAAATGAGTGTCACCACAAGGGGGCAGTAGTGTGTATGTGGAGTGTGTATATGGTGTTTGTATGTGGAGTGTGTATATGGTGTGTGTATATGGTGTGTGTAAAAGTGTGGGCTCCTTCTAAAGTGGTGACGCGTGCATCCGCAGGCCGCTTGGCTTTTATGTGGCCGTCCATCCTGTTTATACGGCCTGCCTGTGCACATTGATAGCTGTAATTGATGGCACCATATTGCTGTGGTGTAGCAGCTTTAATGGACCCTGACGGAGCGCAGCACGAGACAGAGGAGGGAACTTAACCCTTTCCTTTCCTTTCCCTGGCCTGCACACACCAAAGTTCCCTGGCCTGCACACACCAAAGTTCCCTGGCCTGCACACACCAAAGTTCCCTGGCCTGCACACACCAAAGTTCCCTGAGCTGCACACACCAAAGTTCCCTGGCCTGCACACACCAAAGTTCCCTGGCCTGCACACACCAAAGTTCCCTGGCCTGCACACACCAAAGTTCCCTGGCCTGCACACACCAAAGTTCCCTGGCCTGCACACACCAAAGTTCCCTGGCCTGCACACACCAAAGTTCCCTGACCTGCACACACCAAAGTTCCCTGGCCTGCACACACCAAAGTTCCCTGGCCTGCACACACCAAAGTTCCCTGGCCTGCACACACCAAAGTTCCCTGGCCTGCACACACCAAAGTTCCCTGGCCTGCACACACCAAAGTTCCCTGACCTGCACACACCAAAGTTCCCTGGCCTGCACACACCAAAGTTCCCTGGCCTGCACACACCAAAGTTCCCTGGCCTGCACACACCAAAGTTCCCTGGCCTGCACACACCAAAGTTCCCTGGCCTGCACACACCAAAGTTCCCTGGCCTGCACACACCAAAGCCCAAGGAGGATGCAAACAAGTCCTGGCTGATGAGTCCTCTGCAATGTTCGCTTGCTCGCTGGTCAAGGAAACAAACAAACATGTAAATGCTGGCAACGTCTTCCTGCGCCATGTTGGCTGCAGCTCCTGCTGCCACCTCCAGGGGTCAGTGTGGCCCCGGGCTGGGCTTCCACCCTCGGCCCTTTGGATGTGTTTATTTTCTTAGGAGGGAATTTCACTCTTCCATTAAATAGAGAGCGCTATCCCTCACACACTGAGGTTCTGTGCGTGCGTCTGCACACTATATGCACCATTAATCAACTCTCTCTCTGTGTGTGTGTCTGTGTGTGTGTGTGTGTGTGTGTGTGTGTGTGTGTGTGTGTGTGTGTGTGTGTGTGTGTGTGTGTGTGTGTGTGTGTGTGTGTGTGTGTGTGTGTGTGTGTGTGAGGCAAGAACAGCGGCACATTGAAGAATGAGCCATTCAGAAGTGTTGGCCAATCATTAATGTACACGTCCTTACACTACACTCATGCACACACAACACAACACAACACAACACAACACAACACAACACAATGGGGCTGATCAGACTATTTCTGCAGACATTTAAAACAAAAAGCTGGATTAGCTCCACCTGCACATGATGGTGGAGGTGGTGTATGAGGTGCACTGCATGGTAGTAGGATGGTGCAGTGCATGGTAGTAGGATGGTGCAGTGCAGGTGTGTAGAGGTGATAGTAGGATGGTGCAGTGCAGGTGTGTATAGGTGGTAGTAGGATGGTGCAGTGCAGGTGTGTAGAGGTGATAGTAGGATGGTGCAGTGCAGGTGTGTAGAGGTGGTAGTAGGATGGTGCAGTGCAGGTGTGTAGAGGTGGTAGTAGGATGGTGCAGTGCACGTGTGTAGAGGTGGTAGTAGGATGGTGCAGTGCATGGTAGTAGGATGGTGCAGTGCAGGTGTGTAGAGGTGATAGTAGGATGGTGCAGTGCAGGTGTGTAGAGTAGGATGGTGCAGTGCAGGTGTGTAGAGGTGGTAGTAGGATGGTGCAGTGCAGGTGTGTAGAGGTGGTAGTAGGATGGTGCAGTGCAGGTGTGTAGAGGTGATAGTAGGATGGTGCAGTGCAGGTGTGTAGAGGTGGTAGTAGGATGGTGCAGTGCAGGTGTGTAGAGGTGGTAGTAGGATGGTGCAGTGCAGGTGTGTAGAGGTGATAGTAGGATGGTGCAGTGCAGGTGTGTAGAGTAGGATGGTGCAGTGCAGGTGTGTAGAGGTGATAGTAGGATGGTGCAGTGCAGGTGTGTAGAGGTGGTAGTAGGATGGTGCAGTGCAGGTGTGTAGAGGTGGTAGTAGGATGGTGCAGTGCAGGTGTGTAGAGTAGGATGGTGCAGTGCAAGTGTGTAGAGGTGGTGATAGACATGCACCTGGGGATAGGCCCCTCCCACCTCCAAAGACATGCACCTGGGGATAGGCCCCTCCCACCTCCAAAGACATGCACCTGGGGATAGGCCCCTCCCACCTCCAAAGACATGCACCTGGGGATAGGCCCCTCCCACCTCCAAAGACATGCACCTGAGGATAGGCCCCTCCCACCTCCAAAGGGGGATAGGTTGCTTGGCAACACTAAATGGTCTCTAGTGTGTGAATGTTGTCTATCTGTGTTGGCCCTGTGATGAGGTGGCGACTTGTCCAGGGTGTACCCCGCCTTCCACCCGATTGTAGCTGAGATAGGCTCCGGCACCCCCGGCGACCCCAAAAAGGGACAAGCGGTAGGAAATGGATGGATGGATGGATGGATGTGGGTAACTTGAACTATATACAAAAATAACATTGTTTTAACTATAGACCAAATGAATGTAATTTAAACTATAGACAAAAACATTTATTTTGAGTACAGAGAAAAAATGTCAATTTAAAAAAAATAAAAAATAAACATAGACAAATGTTTTACCTGCACACAAAATAATATTTTAAATAGACAATAAATATATTTATACTATAAAGAAAAATAACATGTTTTAACGATAGACAAAAATATTTTTGATAAAGACAAAAAATATATTTTAAATATTAAAATATGAAAATAATGTAAATAGACAAAAATAATATTTCAACTATTGACAAAAATACAACTGACGAAATGTACATAATTTTAAATATCGACAAAAATAACATCACTTGAAGTATTGACAAAAATCATGGAGTTTGAACGATTGACACAAATTGCTTTGTTTTGTCTATATTTAAAATTGTCATTTTAAATATAGACAAAAAATGACAATTTTAAAATAAAGAATGTAAATATAGACTTAAAAAAACATTGAAATTTTAGATATGGATTATATATATATTTACTGTATATATATTTATATATATATATATATATATATATATATATATATATATATATATATATATATATATATATATATATAAATATAAATAAAAATGTAAAATGATTAAACTAAAGACAAAAATAACAATTTAAATAGACAAAAAATACACGTAAATTATAAACAAAAATAATATATTTCAAGTATTAAAAAAAACATGCTTTAACTATATACAAACTATTTTCAATATAGACAAACAGTTATTTTAAATATTTAAGTATCATAATTTAAATAGAGTAAATAATAATAAATGATAAATGGGTTATACTTGTATAGCGCTTTTCTACCTTCAAGGTACTCAAAGCGCTTTGACACTATTTCCACATTCACCCATTCACACACACATTCACACACACATTCACACACCCATTCACACACACATTCACACACACATTCACACACACATTCACACACACATTCACCCATTCACACACACATTCACACACACATTCACACACACACATTCACACACACATTCACACACACATTCACCCATTCACACACACATTCACACACACATTCACACACCCATTCACACACACATTCACACACACATTCACACACACATTCACACACCCATTCACACACACATTCACACACACATTCACACACACATTCACCCATTCACACACACATTCACACACACATTCACACACACATTCACACACACACATTCACACACACATTCACACACACATTCTCACACACATTCACCCATTCACACACACATTCACACACACATTCACACACACACATTCACACACACACATTCACACACACATTCACACACACATTCACACACACATTCACCCATTCACACACACATTCACACACACATTCACACACACATTCACACACACATTCACACACACATTCACCCATTCACACACACATTCACACACATTCACACACACACATTCACACACACATTCACACACACATTCACACACACATTCACCCATTCACACACACATTCACACACACATTCACACACACATTCACACACACACATTCACACACACACATTCACACACACATTCACACACACATTCACCCATTCACACACACATTCACACACACATTCACCCATTCACACACACATTCACACACACATTCACCCATTCACTCACACACACATTCACACACACATTCACACACACATTCACACACACATTCACCCATTCACTCACACACACATTCACACACACACATTCACACACACATTCACACACACATTCACACACACACATTCACACACACATTCACACACACATTCACACACACATTCACCCATTCACACACACATTCACACACTGATGGCGGGAGCTGCCATGCAAGGCGCTAACCAGCAGCCATCAGGAGCAAGGGTGAAGTGTCTTGCCCAAGGACACAACGGACGTGACTAGGAAGGTAGAAGGTGGGAATTGAACCCCAGTAACCAGCAACCCTCTCATTGCTGGCACGGCCACTCTACCAACTTCGCCACGCCGTAAAATAACATGATATTTCACTATAAACTAAATAACATTCTAACGAGACAAAATACAATAACTTTAAATATAGACACCATTTAAAAAGATGATTTTTGAATGTAGAGCAACATAGCAGGACAGTGTTCCTAATGTAGTGTCCTGGCAAGTGTTCCTAATGTAGTGTCTAGCAAGTGTTCCTAATGTAGTGTCTAGCAAGTGTTCCTAATGTAGTGTCCTGGCAGGACTAGCAAGTGTTCCTAATGTAGTGTCTAGCAAGTGTTCCTAATGTAGTGTCTAGCAAGTGTTCCTAATGTAGTGTCCTGGCAAGTGTTCCTAATGTAGTGTCTAGCAAGTGTTCCTAATGTAGTGTCCTGGCAAGTGTTCCTAATGTAGTGTCTAGCAAGTGTTCCTAATGTAGTGTCCTGGCAGGACGAGCCAGTGTTCCTAATGTAGTGTCCTGGCAAGTGTTCCTAATGTAGTGTCCTGGCAGGACTAGTGAGTGTAAAGAATGCTGGCTGCTGATTGGTTGTCTGTTATCAGGTGCAGTGGTGCTGTCAGTCAGGCTGAGTGACAGTTGGCTGTGGTCAGTGTTGTCTTATCTTCTATTAACTGTGCAGGCAGCCTCCTCCATCTTGCTCCTAAGCTCCGCCCACTACATCATCTCCCTCTGCTTGTGCTCCTAAGCTCCGCCCACTACATCATCTCCCTCTGCTTGTGCTCCTAAGCTCCGCCCACTACATCCTCTCCCTCTGCTTGTGCTCCTAAGCTCCGCCCACTACATCATCTCCCTCTGCTTGTGCTCCTAAGCTCCGCCCACTACATCCTCTCCCTGTGCTTGTGCTGTGTCAGCTTCTCCATCTCCACTTTCAGTGTTGTATTACAGGGTGTCCTAACTATGTCTTCAGTGTTGTATTACAGGGTGTCCTAACTATGTCTTCAGTGTTGTATTACAGGGTGTCCTAACTATGTCTTCCATTGTTCAGTGTTGTATTACAGGGTGTCCTAACTATGTCTTCCATTGTTCAGTGTTGTATTACAGGGTGTCCTAACTATGTCTTCAGTGTTGTATTACAGGGTGTCCTAACTATGTCTTCCATTGTTCAGTGTTGTATTACAGGGTGTCCTAACTATGTCTTCCATTGTTCAGTGTTGTATTACAGGGTGTCCTAACTATGTCTTCCATTGTTCAGTGTTGTATTACAGGGTGTCCTAACTATGTCTTCAGTGTTGTATTACAGGGTGTCCTAACTATGTCTTCCATTGTTCAGTGTTGTATTACAGGGTGTCCTAACTATGTCTTCCATTGTTCAGTGTTGTATTACAGGGTGTCCTAACTATGTCTTCCATTGTTGTATTACAGGGTGTCCTAACTATGTCTTCCATTGTTGTATTACAGGGTGTCCTAACTATGTCTTCCATTCGTCAGTGTTGTATTACAGGGTGTCCTAACTATGTCTTCCATTGTTGTATTACAGGGTGTCCTAACTATGTCTTCCATTGGTCAGTGTTGTATTACAGGGTGTCCTAACTATGTCTTCCATTGGTCAGTGTTGTATTACAGGGTGTCCTAACTATGTCTTCCATTGTTGTATTACAGGGTGTCCTAACTATGTCTTCCATTGTTCAGTGTTGTATTACAGGGTGTCCTAACTATGTCTTCCATTGGTCAGTGTTGTATTACAGGGTGTCCTAACTATGTCTTCCATTGTTCAGTGTTGTATTACAGGGTGTCCTAACTATGTCTTCCATTGTTCAGTGTTGTATTACAGGGTGTCCTAACTATGTCTTCCATTGGTCAGTGTTGTATTACAGGGTGTCCTAACTATGTCTTCCATTGTTCAGTGTTGTATTACAGGGTGTCCTAACTATGTCTTCCATTGTTCAGTGTTGTATTACAGGGTGTCGTAACTATGTCTTCCATTGTTCAGTGTTGTATTACAGGGTGTCCTAACTATGTCTTCCATTGTTCAGTGTTCTATTACAGGGTGTCCTAACTATGTCACCCATTGTTCAGTGTTGTATTACAGGGTGTCCTAACTATGTCTTCCATTGTTGTATTACAGGGTGTCCTAACTATGTCTTCCATTGTTCAGTGTTGTATTACAGGGTGTCCTAACTATGTCTTCCATTGTTCAGTGTTGTATTACAGGGTGTCCTAACTATGTCTTCCATTGGTCAGTGTTGTATTACAGGGTGTCCTAACTATGGGTTAGGGTTAATATCTTTAGGATAATAACCATGATAATATCTTTAGGATAATATCTTTAGGATAATATCTTTATGATAATATATTTAGGATAATATATTTAGGATAATATCTTTATGATAATATATTTAGGATCATATATTTAGGATCATATGTTTATGATAATATATTTAGGACAACATCTTTAGGATAAAAGTGTAATTGTTTGTATACAAAACTATTGGAACATAAATCCAAAGTAGTTGATGAAAAAGACTTTTGCACGTTCATGTTTGCACAATTGACCAAAGTGCTAGGAGGAAGTCCTGAAGTGTCTGCTAATATGGAGGAGATTGTTTATTAGCAGAGCCTTCCCCTCACACTGAATGTGTGCAAGTCAATGTTGGCACTTCCATGTTGTCAGCTCAGTTTGTTTACAGCAACAATTGAAACATTCAAATCAATGTTTTAAAAGTCAGTGTCAAAAAATTCACTGCTGAAAAATTCTGTCTCATTTTTTTAACACTGAATTTTTATATTTTTTTTACTCTGAACTTTAAAACACAGATTTTTTCCCCCGATGACATTTTTAACACATGTCAAAAATTCACGTACATAAATTCAGTGTCAAAAAAAGCTCCTTGACCTCCGTAGCAACACACACACACACACACACACACACACACACACACACACACACACACACACACACACACACACACACACACACACACACACACACATACACACCACACACACACACACACACACACACACACACACACACACACACACACACACACACACGTACACACACCAGGCTTCTTTGTGAGTATGTGTAATTGACAGAAAGCATGGAGGGTAAACATGGAGGGTAAACATGGAGGGTAAACATGGCCTCTTAAGCGTTATTTATTTGTTGGCTTTATTAGCGAGAGGCTGCTTATTCCGTCTGTTAGCGGCAGATGTGCACACCCATGGAGTTCACACTCCTTGGCTCCCCTGTTGAGCACACACACACACACACACACACACACACACACACACACACACACACACACACACACACACACACACACACACACACACACACACACACACACACACACAGACAGACTATTCAATTCCCACATGCTAGTAAGTAATGTGATGTTCCTGTGGCGCTCATGAAGACTTTATTAGCTGCACACTTAGCATCGTTGAGCTAACTTTGCTAAGTGTGATAAAAGTGCACAAAAGAGTTGATAGAAAAGCAATATAAGTTTGCCAAAAAGTCTCTGCACTAGATTTGTTCCTTTTTCTGGAAGATGATTCCTTTTTTCCCACTAAGATGCAAACACCATGCGCTCATCAGCGTGTGCAAACAATTAGCATGTTGCACGTGATCTACTAAGACCGTGTGTGCAATTGAAGTATTTCTGGTTCTGATTCTAAATTCAAGTTGTGCAGACCACTGGGTTTACATGAGGTGTGTTTACATGAGGTGTGTTTACATGAGGTGTGTTTGCATGAGGTGTGTTTGCATGAGGTGTGTTTACATGAGGTGTGTTTGCATGAGGTGTGTTTGCATGAGGTGTGTTTACATGAGGTGTGTTTACATGAGGTGGGTTTACATGAGGTGTGTTTGCATGAGGTGTGTTTACATGAGGTGTGTTTGCATGAGGTGTGTTTACATGAGGTGTGTTTGCATGAGGTGTGTTTACATGAGGTGTGTTTGCATGAGGTGTGTTTACATGAGGTGTGTTTGCATGAGGTGGGTTTACATGAGGTGTGTTTACATGAGGTGTGTTTGCATGAGGTGGGTTTACATGAGGTGTGTTTGCATGAGGTGTGTTTACATGAGGTGTGTTTACATGAGGTGTGTTTGCATGAGGTGTGTTTACATGAGGTGTGTTTACATGAGGTGTGTTTGCATGAGGTGTGTTTACATGAGGTGTGTTTGCATGAGGTGTGTTTACATGAGGTGTGTTTACATGAGGTGTGTTTGCATGAGGTGTGTTTACATGAGGTGTGTTTGGATGAGGTGTGTTTACATGAGGTGTGTTTGCATGAGGTGTGTTTACATGAGGTGTGTTTGCATGAGGTGTGTTTACATGAGGTGTGTTTGCATGAGGTGTGTTTACATGAGGTGTGTTTGCATGAGGTGGGTTTACATGAGGTGTGTTTACATGAGGTGTGTTTGCATGAGGTGGGTTTACA
>NC_084738.1:71844993-71849993 GCF_033978785.1 Entelurus aequoreus | reverse complement strand
CTGTATCATGTCAGGTCCCCTGTATCATGTCAGGTCTTCCCTGTATCATGTCAGGTCTTCCCTGTATCATGTCAGGTCTTCCCTGTATCATGTCAGGTCTTCCCTGCATCATGTCAGGTCTTCCCTGTATCATGTCAGGTCTTCCCTGCATCATGTCAGGTCTTCCCTGTATCATGTCAGGTCTTCCCTGTATCATGTCAGGTCTTCCCTGTATCATGTCAGGTCTTCCCTGTATAATGTCAGGTCTTCCCTGTATCATGTCAGGTCAACATTTATTTTTTACAGAATAAAAGTAAAATATAGTCAAATGACTTATGTGAAGGAACAAGAAGGTGTTAGTCACTAAGTGTATACTGCCACCTAGTGACCAGTATACTGCCACCTAGTGACCAGTATACTGCCACCTAGTGACCAGTATACTGCCACCCAGTGACCAGTATACTGCCACCTAGTGACCAGTATACTGCCGCCTACTGACCAATATACTGCCACCTAGTGACCAGTATACTGCCACCTAGTGACCAGTATACTGCCACCCAGTGACAAGTATACTGCCACCTAGTGACCAGTATACTGCCACCCAGTGACCAGTATACTGCCACCCAGTGACCAGTATACTGCCACCCAGTGACAAGTATACTGCCACCTAGTGACCAGTATACTGCCACCCAGTGACCAGTATACTGCCACCTAGTGACCAGTATACTGCCGCCTACTGACCAATATACTGCCACCTAGTGACCAGTATACTGCCACCTAGTGACCAGTATACTGCCACCCAGTGACAAGTATACTGCCACCTAGTGACCAGTATACTGCCAACTAGTGACAAGTATACTGCCACCTAGTGACCGGTATACTGCCACCCAGTGACCAGTATACTGCCACCTAGTGACCAGTATACTGACACCTAGTGACAAGTATACTGCCACCTAGTGACCAGTATACTGCCACCTAGTGACCAGTATACTGACACCTAGTGACCAGTATACTGCCACCTAGTGACCAGTATACTGCCACCCAGTGACAAGTATACTGCCACCTAGTGAGCAGTATACTGCCAACTAGTGACAAGTATACTGCCACCTAGTGACCGGTATACTGACACCTAGTGACAAGTATACTGCCAACTAGTGACCAGTATACTGCCACCTAGTGACAAGTAGACATGAGTCTAAATATTTGGACTAGATCAGACTAATCTCAGTCCAAAGGTCTGGACTAGATCTGACCAATGTAAGTCTAAATATTTGGACTGGATCAGACTAATCTCAGTTCAAAGGTCTGGACTAGATCTGACCAATGTAAGTCTAAATATTTGGACTGGATCAGACTAATCTCCGTCCAAAGGTCTGGACTAGATCTGACCAATGTAAGTCTAAATATTTGGACTAGATCAGACTAATCTCAGTCCAAAGGTCTGGACTAGATCTGACCAATGTAAGTCTAAATATTTGGACTGGATCAGACTAATCTCAGTCCAAAGGTCTGGACTAGATTTGACCAATGTAAGTCTAAATATTGGACTAGATCAGACTAATCTCAGTCCAAAGGTCTGGACTAGATTTGACCAATGTAAGTCTAAATAATTGGACTAGATCAGACTAATCTCAGTCCAAAGGTCTGGACTAGATCTGACCAATGTAAGTCTAAATATTTGGACTAGATCAGACTAATCTCAGTCCAAAGGTCTGGACTAGATCTGACCAATGTAAGTCTAAATATTTGGACTGGATCAGACTAATCTCAGTCCAAAGGTCTGGACTAGATTTGACCAATGTAAGTCTAAATATTGGACTAGATCAGACTAATCTCAGTCCAAAGGTCTGGACTAGATTTGACCAATGTAAGTCTAAATATTGGACTAGATCAGACTAATCTCAGTCCAAAGGTCTGGACTAGATCTGACCAATGTAAGTCTAAATATTTGGACTGGATCAGACTAATCTCAGTCCAAAGGTCTGGACTAGATCTGACCAATGTAAGTCTAAATATTTGGACTAGATCAGACTAATCTCAGTCCAAAGGTCTGGACTAGATCTGACCAATGTAAGTCTAAATATTTGGACTGGATCAGACTAATCTCAGTCCAAAGGTCTGGACTAGATCTGACCAATGTAAGTCTAAATATTTGGACTAGATCAGACTAATCTCAGTCCAAAGGTCTGGACTAGATCTGACCAATCTGAGTCATGACCATGAACTGATGAGAGGAGAAACCTCTTCGGAGACAAACAGTTTCCCTGAAGGTTCCACTTTTATTTTGCGAGTCCAATCCTGGCTGGCAGTTTTCCTGACTGGTCTTAGTGAGCGGGCACAGATGAGGTGTGTGATGGTCGCCAGGATCAGTTTGTGGTTTGACTGCTACTTACCTTTCTTTGTTTGCTAGTACAACTCAGTGAAAAGCATGTGCTTGTGTGATTAGTAGAAGGTTAAAGTAGCTACAAATGTGACATTCCCTCACCGCACCGCCAGCCTGCCAGCAGCCTCACATTCTGCTTCTATCTCCATCCTCCCGCCCCCGCCCCCGCCCCCGCCCCCTCTCCCCCGGCAGGCGGGTGATTGACACTTACAAATTACCCTGCGGCGGTGGCATTGTGTGTGACCCCTCTCTCTCATCTCCGTTTTGTCATCTAATTACTGAGAATCCCCACTGCTGCATTTTTAATATGCAACCACCCTCCCTCCATCTTTACCCTGCCTCCACGTCTCCCACCCACCTGCTTCACCTGCTTCACCTGCATCACCTGCTTCACCTGCTTCACCTGCTTCACCTGCATCACCTGCTCCACCTGCTTCACCTGCATCACCTGCTTCACCTGCTTCACCTGCTTCACCTGCATCACCTGCATCACCTGCTTCACCTGCTTCACCTGCATCACCTGCTCCACCTGCATCACCTGCTTCACCTGCTTCACCTGCATCACCTGCTTCACCTGCATCACCTGCTCCACCTGCTTCACCTGCTTCACCTGCTTCACCTGCATCACCTGCTTCACCTGCTCCACCTGCTTCACCTGCATCACCTGCTCCACCTGCTTCACCTGCATCACCTGCTCCACCTGCATCACCTGCTCCACCTGCTTCACCTGCATCTCTGGCCAACACTCATCGTCTCCATTTCCTCCCGAGGCTTTTCTCTCCATTATCACGCCCCTCCCCCCTTCCGTGGACTGTCACTCACACTCCACCGCCTGTCAATCTCTCTGCTCGTCCGAGTGCTCAGTAAACAGCTGATCAGGTCAGGTGATCAATGATCAGGTCAGGTGATCAATGATCAGGTCAGGTGATCAATGTGTGCTAATCAGGGATAGCCCCGCCCACTATTTACTTCTCCTCTTTCCTACTAAACGTTCCCTCTGAACACTACACAATACTACAATATACTACATAATAATACTACTTTATACTACATAATAATACTACTTTATACTACATAATAATACTAAAATATACTACATAATAATACTACAATATACTACATAATACTACTACTACAATATACTACATTATAACACTACAATATACATAATAATACTACATTATACTACATTATAACACTACATTATACTACATAATAATACTACATTATACTACATTATAACACTACATTATACTACATAATAATACTACAATATACTACATAATAATACTACAATATACTACATAATGATACTACAATATACTACATTATAACACTACATTATACTACATAATAATACTACATTATACTACATAATAATACTACAATATACTACATTATAACACTACATTATACTACATAATAATACTACAATATACTACATAATAATACTACTTTATACTACATAATAATACTACAATATACTACATAATAATACTACATTCCTTTATACGAAGACACAACATCCCACTATCACAGTATGTTGTGAAATGTATAATGTACACAGATTAGCATTAGGGTATGGTCATCATTACATGGTATGTAGACCACAAGGAGCATTAGGGTATGGTCATCATTACATGGTATGTAGACCACAAGGAGCATTAGGGTATGGTCATCATTACATGGTATGTAGACCACAAGGAACATTAGGGTATGGTCATCATTACATGGTATGTAGACCACAAGGAACATTAGGGTATGGTCATCATTACATGGTATGTAGACCACAAGGAGCATTAGGGTATGGTTGTCATTACATGGTATGTAGACCACAAGGAGCATTAGGGTATGGTCATCATTACATGGTATGTAGACCACAAGGAGCATTAGGGTATGGTCATCATTACATGGTATGTAGACCACAAGGAACATTAGGGTATGGTCATCATTACATGGTATGTAGACCACAAGGAGCATTAGGGTATGGTTGTCATTACATGGTATGTAGACCACAAGGAGCATTAGGGTATGGTCGTCATTACATGGTATGTAGACCACAAGGAGCATTAGGGTATGGTCATCATTACATGGTATGTAGACCACAAGGAGCATTAGGGTATGGTCATCATTACATGGTATGTAGACCACAAGGAGCATTAGGGTATGGTCATCATTACATGGTATGTAGACCACAAGGAGCATTAGGGTATGGTCATCATTACATGGTATGTAGACCACAAGGAGCATTAGGGTATGGTCATCATTACATGGTATGTAGACCACAAGGAAATGTTGTAAACAATCTTATAATACACCTTTTATACGGTGCACTCTATGGTCCGAAAAATACAGTGAAACAAACAAATGGGACAGTTGTTATGCGCTGCACTGTACACCATTAGTACACAACTAGTACACCATTAGTACACCATTAGTACACAACTAGTACACCATTAGTACACCATTAGTACACAACTAGTACACCATTAGTACACCATTAGTACACAACTAGTACACCATTAGTACACCATTAGTACACAATTAGTACACCATTAGTACACCATTAGTACACAATTAGTACACCATTAGTACACAACTAGTACACCATTAGTACACCATTAGTACACCATTAGTA
>NC_084738.1:71837493-71839993 GCF_033978785.1 Entelurus aequoreus | reverse complement strand
TGTATGTGTATGTATGTGTATATACATATATGTATGTATATGTGTATGTGTGTATGTATGTGTGTATGTATGTGTAGGTGTGTGTATGGGTGTGGATGTCCGGTGGATCGATTGGCCTGTATGTGGATGAGTTGGGGTAGGTGGGTTGGCGGCCTCTGTGGTAGCTGGGGGTGTGCGTTGTTGTGGTTTACAGGGTAGGTCGCTTTTTTTTGTTTCAGGTTTCGGCGGCCGCGGGTGTTTGTACTGCGGACGGGCGGTGGTGGTGATGGTTGCTGTGGTACTGCCGGCGGTTGGCGTCGCTGTGTTGGGTTGGAGTGGTTGGGGGACTGTGGCTGGTATCTGTGCGCTTGTGGGGTTGTGGGGGATGGCTGGCGTTGGCTTGACGGCTGGTTTGGGGGCTGGCGTGCGGACGGGGTGCATTGACTTCTTCCCCAGTTGGGGGGCACCATCCCCTGGCCGGAACTCGTATGGGTGCGTTGCTGTGTGGATGGCCGGGATGCGGTGTTTGCATTGGGCATGGGGCTGTGCAGTTTTTCTGCGTTTGGTTGCTGGTATGGGCTCTGCGGGGTTGGGTTGAGGCGGGCGGGGGCTGGCTTTGTTTGGCGGGGGGTGGGCTCGCGTGACGTCACGCTAAAGTGGTCTGGTGTGGGTCACGGGCCGTGGGGGGGGCGGCTTCCTGGCCGTAGTTCCTGGTTGTCGGCCGCATGGACGGGATGTCCGGGCCCTCTACTCCTCCTACTTATAGCACACACAGTCACACAAATATAGGACTTTGGGGGATTGTCCTGCGGGGAGGCATGGCGGGGGGTTGAGGATGCCTCCTATGGGGCTCCGGTCCCCCTGTCTTGTCCCCTGCTCGGCCATCCCTCAATCTTAGCTGCATATTAGACACTTAGGATTTGGAGGGCTCGGCTTGGTTGGGACCCACCAAGACCTTGATGTCCCCCAATTTTAATCGCATTATTAGTTCCCACAAGCATACATATCTCACTCACGCTACAGTACACGCATCAATAGGGACTGGAGGTCGGCTGTAATGGCTGACCTCCTAATTTTAACTACACAGTAGACACTCTGGGGGCCTTGTACACATGCATGTGGGGGGGTTGGGGTTCGGCGCACCCCTCATTGCCTCGTCGGCCGGCGCGGATTCCGGGGACTGCGTTCTGGTGGCCTGCCAGGCTTTTATTAATTTATTATTATTATTATATATATTTTTTTTTTAATGTGTATATATGTGTATGTATATATATATATATATATATATATATATATATATATATATATATATATATATATATATATATATATATATATATATATATGTGTGTATGTGTGTATGTATGTATGTATGTGTATGTGTATGTATGTGTATGTATATATGTATATATATATATTTATTTATTTTATTTTATTTTTTATTTGTGTGTGGCGTCGCGCGGGTCTCGCTTCCTGTTGGGTGGGGTCCGTGCCCGTGTGGCCCGACCTTGCGCTGTGGGGTCTCTGTTGGCGACCTGGTGTGGTGGCGGCGCGGCGCCCGTGTCTGGTCTGGATACTGTGTCTCGGTTGTTTGGGCGGTGGTGTGTTTGTGCGGGTTTGGGTTGGGGTGGTGGGGTCTTTTGGCGGGGGGGGGGGGGTGTTGGTGTCTCTTGTTTGCGTGTTGGCGTTTGGGCTTGCTGGCGGGCTGGCGCTGGCTGGTATCTGTGATCCTGTTGGCGTGTGGTTGCCGGTCGCGGTTTATTTTTTGATCGCTTTGATTTGATTGGGTGGTGCTGGCTGTCTGTGGGTGTTGTGGCTGCTGTTTCTGCTGCCGTTTGTTTGTGGTGTGGGCGCCCGTGGCTGCTGGGTCTGGTGCAGGGGGGTGGCTGATGTTGTGACTGGTGGCAGCGCGCGCGCGTGGTGGTTGTCGGGGCTGACAAACTGTGTATATGTATGTGTATGTGTGTGTGTGTATGTATGTATGTATGTATGTATGTATATATATGTGTATGTGTATGCATGAGTATGTGTGTGTATGTGTACATGTGTATGTTTATGTGTATGTATATATATATGTATGTATATTTCTGGGGGTACGTTCTGGGCCTGCCTGTCGGGTGGGGGTCGGCGCCTCAGGCTACTGCATCCGGACTGCGTGTCTGGAGCTCCTGGGTCCCGCCGTCCATCCCTTCCGGGTGGCCGTCTTGGTTGGGGCCTGCTGGGTCTGGTCCCCGCGTCTACTGTGGTGGCTTGGTGCTGCAGGGTATTCCGAGGTGCTGCGAGTCAGCCAGTTGTTGGGGTAGCGACCTTGTGTGTCAGCATGTCTGTGATCTTCTTTTAATTCTTTTTTTTATTTATTTATTTATTTATTTATATTTATAAATAGATTTAATTATTTATTTATTTATTTTCCCCCCCCTTTTTAAAAAAAATATATTTTATTAATATTATTATTATTATTATTATTATGTATTTATTTATTTTATTTATTTATTCCCCTACCTCGGGGGGGGGGGGGACT
>NC_084738.1:71819993-71832493 GCF_033978785.1 Entelurus aequoreus | reverse complement strand
TGTAGCTCCATGCTGGCCCCTGTCTGGATGTAGCTCCATGCTGGCCCCTGTCTGGATGTAGCTCCATGCTGGCCCCTGTCTGGATGTAGCTCCATGCTGGCCCCTCTTTGGATGTAGCTCCATGCTGGCCCCTGTCTGGATGTAGCTCCATGCTGGCCCCTGTCTGGATGTAGCTCCATGCTGGCCCCTGTCTGGATGTAGCTCCATGCTGGCCCCTGTCTGGATGTAGCTCCATGCTGGCCCCTGTCTGGATGTAGCTCCATGCTGGCCCCTGTCTGGATGTAGCTCCATGCTGGCCCCTGTCTGGATGTAGCTCCATGCTGGCCCCTGTCTGGATGTAGCTCCATGCTGGCCCCTGTCTGGATGTAGCTCCATGCTGGCCCCTGTCTGGATGTAGCTCCATGCTGGCCCCTGTCTGGATGTAGCTCCATGCTGGCCCCTGTCTGGATGTAGCTCCATGCTGGCCCCTGTCTGGATGTAGCTCCATGCTGGCCCCTCTCTGGATGTAGCTCCATGCTGGCCCCTGTCTGGATGTAGCTCCATGCTGGCCCCTGTCTGGATGTAGCTCCATGCTGGCCCCTGTCTGGATGTAGCTCCATGCTGGCCCCTGTCTGGATGTAGCTCCATGCTGGCCCCTGTCTGGATGTAGCTCCATGCTGGCCCCTGTCTGGATGTAGCTCCATGCTGGCCCCTGTCTGGATGTAGCTCCATGCTGGCCCCTGTCTGGATGTAGCTCCAGGGTGCAAAGCTAGGATTCAGCAGGGCCTCATTAGCCTGTCAGGAGCTGGGAGAAAC
This sequence comes from Entelurus aequoreus, assembly GCF_033978785.1. Lineage (NCBI taxonomy): Eukaryota > Metazoa > Chordata > Actinopteri > Syngnathiformes > Syngnathidae > Entelurus > Entelurus aequoreus. Next base: position 71,831,698 of record NC_084738.1, on the reverse strand, counting down.
ATGGGCCCCTGGAGAGGAGGAGGAAGGCCAGCTGACAGCAGAAAGAGAAGTAAGAATGGAGGTGCAACTAATAGAGTCCATCAATCATCTTTAAACAAAAGCAGCAGCCTCAGGAGAATATTTAAGAAGTGCTTATTTAATGAATAGTCCCTCTGCTCATATTTATGGGCTTTCCTTCCTTCAAATATTAACCTTCCTGCTCCACCGAGGCCTGGGGACCACTGAGGAGGTCTGCCCGGGACCACTGAGGAGGTCTGCCAGGGACCACTGAGGAGGTCTGCCAGGGACCACTGAGGAGGTCTGCCTGGGGACCACTGAGGAGGTCTGCCCGGGACCACTGAGGAGGTCTGCCAGGGACCACTGAGGAGGTCTACCTGGGGACCACTGAGGAGGTCTACCTGGGGACCACTGAGGAGGTCTGCCCCGGGACCACTGAGGAGGTCTGCCTGGGGACCACTGAGGAGGTCTGCCCCGGGACCACTGAGGAGGTCTGCCAGGGACCACTGAGGAGGTCTGCCCGGGACCACTGAGGAGGTCTGCCAGGGACCACTGAGGAGGTCTGCCCGGGACCACTGAGGAGGTCTGCCTGGGGACCACTGAGGAGGTCTGCCCCGGGACCACTGAGGAGGTCTGCCTGGGGACCACTGAGGAGGTCTACCTGGGGACCACTGAGGAGGTCTACCTGGGGACCACTGAGGAGGTCTGCCCCGGGACCACTGAGGAGGTCTGCCTGGGGACCACTGAGGAGGTCTGCCTGGGGACCACTGAGGAGGTCTGCCCCGGGACCACTGAGGAGGTCTGCCTGGGGACCACTGAGGAGGTCTACCTGGGGACCACTGAGGAGGTCTACCCCGGGACCACTGAGGAGGTCTGCCAGGGACCACTGAGGAGGTCTGCCAGGGACCACTGAGAAGGTCTACCTGGGGACCACTGAGGAGGTCTACCCCGGGACCAGGACAGTCAAACTGCCAAGTTGTTCATAAAACAATGTTGCCTTCTTCCAAACTTGCTCTGAGTGAGCAGCTTGGACTTTAAAACTTTAGAGACTTATCTTAACTGAAGATAACTCCCAATATTCTAGAGTAGACCTTCTCAAACCTTTCTCACCACTTGGCTCCCCTTAATGACATCATTACATACAGTAGTGTAGTAGACCTAAGTATTCATTAAGTACCCCCGTAATGACCAACAAAGTACAGTAGCGTAGTAGACCTAAGTATTCATTAAAAAAAATTAGTGTTCCTACTCGTATGGATCCTTCATTCGTCACTCCCAAGTTTTACAATATAACTACAACAATTCTTACTTACTAAAGTGTCACATGTGTGGTGTCTGTAGGAGAGTTTCCATGCACATTTGTACATGCTAGCGTAACGTAATGAAGCTAGCGTTGTTAGCATGAGCTAATATGCTAACAGGTTTAGTTAGTATTATTAACTTACAATGACATTCTTGTTTGACTTTCACAAATCCCTCAGTAAATTCAGCAAAACGTCACGTGGAGTTATTGAGTCTGTTTAGCTGGTTGGAGAGCTAGCTTGCGCAGCTCGTGGGTCCATGACCACGAATTCTGTTTTGCTGGATCAGCCGTTTTACTGCCTTGTTACAGACACTGTTTGGAAACAATGAAGGTATGTAAATAAATATTTATAACATATTTATGTGTGAATAAGTCATTTATAAGTGAAGTCCAGTAAGATATGGACACCAAGGTTTTTCTTCTAGAATGGAGTGGGCGTGGCTTATAAAAGAGGGCGTGTCAGTAACAAAGTGACTAACACCATCCATTTTGTACCGCTTGTCCCTTTAGGGGTCAGGGTTAGGGTTAGCAAGTAAACACTGTACACATCCTACCAAGTAAACACTGTACATATCCTACCAAGTAAACACTGTACATATCCTACCAAGTAAACACTGTACATATCCTACCAAGTAAACACTGTACATATCCTACCAAGTAAACACTGTACATATCCTACCAAGTAAACACTGTACATATCCTACCAAGTAAACACTGTACATATCCTACCAAGTAAACACTGTACACATCCTACCAAGTAAACACTGTACATATCCTACCAAGTAAACACTGTACATATCCTACCAAGTAAACACTGTACACATCCTACCAAGTAAACACTGTACACATCCTACCAAGTAAACACTGTACATATCCTACCAAGTAAACACTGTACATATCCTACCAAGTAAACACTGTACATATCCTACCAAGTAAACACTGTACATATCCTACCAAGTAAACACTGTACATATCCTACCAAGTAAACACTGTACATATCTACCAAGTAAACACTGTACATATCTACCAAGTAAACACTGTACATATCCTACCAAGTAAACACTGTACATATCCTACCAAGTAAACACTGTACATATCCTACCAAGTAAACACTGTACATATCCTACCAAGTAAACACTGTACATATCCTACCAAGTAAACACTGTACACATCCTACCAAGTAAACACTGTACATATCCTAGCAAGTAAACACTGTACATATCCTACCAAGTAAACACTGTACACATCCTACCAAGTAAACACTGTACATATCCTACCAAGTAAACACTGTACATATCCTACCAAGTAAACACTGTACATATCCTACCAAGTAAACACTGTACATATCCTACCAAGTAAACACTGTACATATCCTACCAAGTAAACACTGTACATATCCTAGCAAGTAAACACTGTACATATCCTACCAAGTAAACACTGTACATATCCTACCAAGTAAACACTGTACATATCTACCAAGTAAACACTTTACATATCCTACCAAGTAAACACTGTACATATCCTACCAAGTAAACACTTTACATATCCTACCAAGTAAACACTGTACATTTCCTACCAAGTAAACACTGTACATATCCTACCAAGTAAACACTGTACATATCCTACCAAGTAAACACTGTACACATCCTACCAAGTAAACACTGTACATATCCTACCAAGTAAACACTGTACATATCCTAGCAAGTAAACACTGTACATATCTACCAAGTAAACACTGTACATATCCTACCAAGTAAACACTTTACATATCCTACCAAGTAAACACTGTACATATCCTACCAAGTAAACACTGTACATATCTACCAAGTAAACACTGTACATATCCTAGCAAGTAAACACTGTACATATCCTAGCAAGTAAACACTGTACATATCCTACCAAGTAAACACTGTACATATCCTACCAAGTAAACACTGTACATATCCTAGCAAGTAAACACTGTACATATCCTACCAAGTAAACACTGTACATATCCTAGCAAGTAAACACTGTACATATCCTACCAAGTAAACACTTTACATATCCTAGCAAGTAAACACTGTACATATCCTACCAAGTAAACACTGTACATATCCTAGCAAGTAAACACTGTTCATATCCTACCAAGTAAACACTGTACATATCCTACCAAGTAAACACTGTACATATCCTAGCAAGTAAACACTGTACATATCCTACCAAGTAAACACTGTACATATCCTACCAAGTAAACACTGTACATATCCTACCAAGTAAACACTGTACATATCCTAGCAAGTAAACACTGTACATATCCTAGCAAGTAAACACTGTACATATCCTACCAAGTAAACACTGTACATATCCTACCAAGTAAACACTGTACATATCTACCAAGTAAACACTTTACATATCCTACCAAGTAAACACTGTACATATCCTACCAAGTAAACACTTTACATATCCTACCAAGTAAACACTGTACATATCCTACCAAGTAAACACTGTACATATCTACCAAGTAAACACTGTACATATCCTACCAAGTAAACACTGTACATATCCTAGCAAGTAAACACTGTACATATCCTAGCAAGTAAACACTGTACATATCCTACCAAGTAAACACTGTACATATCATACCAAGTAAACACTGTACATATCCTAGCAAGTAAACACTGTACATATCCTACCAAGTAAACACTGTACATATCATACCAAGTAAACACTGTACATATCCTAGCAAGTAAACACTGTACATATCCTACCAAGTAAACACTGTACATATCCTAGCAAGTAAACACTGTACATATCCTACCAAGTAAACACTGTACATATCCTACCAAGTAAACACTGTACATATCCTACCAAGTAAACACTGTACATATCCTAGCAAGTAAACACTGTACATATCCTAGCAAGTAAACACTGTACATATCCTACCAAGTAAACACTGTACATATCCTACCAAGTAAACACTGTACATATCCTACCAAGTAAACACTGTACATATCCTACCAAGTCACACCTACAGTGTTTCAATGTCCATTTCTCTGATGATGATGCAATTGTTGATGACTGATATCAAGCAAACCTGCTTTTTTGTGTGCTACAGTTTGTATGTGTAAAGTTAAAGTTAAGTTAAAGTACCAATGATTGTCACACACACACTAGGTGTGGTGAAATTTGTCCTCTGCATTTGACCCATCCCCTTGATCACCCCCTGGGAGGTGAGGGGAGCAGTGGGCAGCAGCGGCGCCACGCCCGGGAATAATTGTTGGTGATTTAACCCCCAATTCCAAGCCTTGATGCTGAGTGGCAAGCAGGGAAGAATGCTGGTATGAACTTTTAAACATAACCCGTTAAATGCTGCCAATCACATGGTGAATAAGATACTCTTTAGGGTTCATATGTTTGTAAATGTGACTGTGATGAAGTCAGTGCCTCACCTGCCATGAACCTCACCGCACGTCACTGTCCTCCATGGAACTCACACCTTCATCACGTCATCCTCTATGGAACTCACACCTTCATCACGTCATCCTCCATGGAACTCACACCTTCATCACGTCATCCTCCATGGAACTCACACCTTCATCACGTCATCCTCCATGGAACTCACACCTTCATCACGTCATCCTCCATGGAACTCACACCTTCATCACGTCATCCTCCATGGAACTCACACCTTCATCACGTCATCCTCCATGGAACTCACACCTTCATCACGTCATCCTCAATGGAACTCACACCTTCATCACGTCATCCTCCATGGAACTCACACCTTCATCACGTCATCCTCCATGGAACTCACACCTTCATCACGTCATCCTCCATGGAACTCACACCTTCATCACGTCATCCTCCATGGAACTCACACCTTCATCACGTCATCCTCCATGGAACTCACACCTTCATCACGTCATCCTCAATGGAACTCACACCTTCATCACGTCATCCTCAATGGAACTCACACCTTCATCACGTCATCCTCCATGGAACTCACACCTTCGCCAATCTTTTCCTGTGAAGCGCCGACACTTCAAGAATGAGCTGACAGGTAAGTCACACACCTGTGCTCATTTTGTGCCAACACACCTGTGCTCATTTTGTGCCAACACACCTGTGCTCATTTTGTGCCAACACACCTGTGCTCATTTTGTGCCAACACACCTGTGCTCATTTTGTGCCAACACACCTGTGCTCATTTTAGCCAACACACCTGTGTTCATTTTAGCCAACACACCTGTGCTCATTTTGTGCCAACACACCTGTGCTCATTTTGTGCCAACACACCTGTGCTCATTTTGTGCCAACACACCCGTGCTCATTTTGTGCCAACACACCCGTGTTCATTTTGTGCCAACACACCTGTGTTCATTTTAGCCAACACACCTGTGCTCATTTTGTGCCAACACACCTGTGCTCATTTTGTGCCAACACACCTGTGTTCATTTTGTGCCAACACACCTGTGTTCATTTTAGCCAACACACCTGTGCTCATTTTGTGCCAACACACCTGTGCTCATTTTGTGCCAACACACCTGTGCTCATTTTGTGCCAACACACCTGTGTTCATTTTGTGCCAACACACCTGTGCTCATTTTGTGCCAACACACCTGTGTTCATTTTGTGCCAACACACCTGTGCTCATTTTGTGCCAACACACCTGTGCTCATTTTGTGCCAACACACCTGTGCTCATTTTGTGCCAACACACCTGTGCTCATTTTGTGCCAACACACCTGTGCTCATTTTGTGCCAACACACCCGTGCTCATTTTGTGCCAACACACCCGTGTTCATTTTGTGCCAACACACCTGTGTTCATTTTAGCCAACACACCTGTGCTCATTTTGTGCCAACACACCTGTGTTCATTTTAGCCAACACACCTGTGCTCATTTTGTGCCAACACACCCGTGCTCATTTTGTGCCAACACACCCGTGCTCATTTTGTGCCAACACACCTGTGTTCATTTTAGCCAACACACCTGTGTTCATTTTAGCCAACACACCTGTGCTCATTTTGTGCCAACACACCTGTGCTCATTTTGTGCCAACACACCTGTGTTCATTTTGTGCCAACACACCTGTGCTCATTTTGTGCCAACACACCTGTGTTCATTTTGTGCCAACACACCTGTGCTCATTTTGTGCCAACACACCTGTGCTCATTTTGTGCCAACACACCTGTGTTCATTTTAGCCAACACACCTGTGCTCATTTTGTGCCAACACACCTGTGCTCATTTTGTGCCAACACACCTGTGCTCATTTTGTGCCAACACACCTGTGTTCATTTTGTGCCAACACACCTGTGCTCATTTTGTGCCAACACACCTGTGTTCATTTTGTGCCAACACACCTGTGCTCATTTTGTGCCAACACACCTGTGCTCATTTTGTGCCAACACACCCGTGCTCATTTTGTGCCAACACACCTGTGCTCATTTTGTGCCAACACACCTGTGCTCATTTTGTGCCAACACACCTCTGCTCATTTTGTGCCAACACACCTGTGCTCATTTTGTGCCAACACACCCGTGTTCATTTTGTGCCAACACACCTGTGTTCATTTTGTGCCAACACACCTGTGCTCATTTTAGCCAACACACCTGTGCTCATTTTGTGCCAACACACCTGTGCTCATTTTGTGCCAACACACCTGTGTTCATTTTAGCCAACACACCTGTGCTCATTTTGTGCCAACACACCTGTGCTCATTTTGTGCCAACACACCCGTGCTCATTTTGTGCCAACACACCCGTGCTCATTTTGTGCCAACACACCTGTGTTCATTTTGTGCCAACACACCTGTGCTCATTTTGTGCCAACACACCTGTGCTCATTTTGTGCCAACACACCCGTGCTCATTTTGTGCCAACACACCTGTGCTCATTTTGTGCCAACACACCCGTGCTCATTTTGTGCCAACACACCTGTGCTCATTTTGTGCCAACACACCTGTGTTCATTTTGTGCCAACACACCTGTGCTCATTTTGTGCCAACACACCTGTGCTCATTTTGTGCCAACACACCCGTGCTCATTTTGTGCCAACACACCCGTGCTCATTTTGTGCCAACACACCCGTGTTCATTTGGTGCCAACACACCCGTGCTCATTTTGTGCCAACACCTTCCATCACCTGTGGAGAGCTTGATGATTAGCGGTGTTGAGTTTTCTTCCACACTCTCACCTTCACCCTTTTCACAGCCAACGGGATTTCAACTCGCGACTTGATGCTTTCTATGTGGCCAAAATTTGCAAGATAATACTTCTACTCCACCTTTAAAACAAGATGATACTTCTACTCCACCTTTAAAAGAAGATGATACTTCTACTCCACCTTTAAAACAAGATGATACTTCTACTCCACCTTTAAAACAAGATAATACTTCTACTCCACCTTTAAAACAAGATGATACTTCTACTCCACCTTTAAAACAAGATGATACTTCTGCTCCACCTTTAAAACAAGATGATACTTCTACTCCACCTTTAAAACAAGATGATACTTCTACTCCACCTTTAAAACAAGATAATACTTCTACTCCCCCTTTAAAACAAGATGATACTTCTACTCCACCTTTAAAACAAGATAATACTTCTACTCCACCTTTAAAACAAGATGATACTTCTACTCCACCTTTAAAACAAGATGATACTTCTACCCCACCTTTAAAACAAGATGATACTTCTACTCCACCTTTAAAACAAGATAATACTTCTACTCCACCTTTAAAACAAGATGATACTTCTACTCCACCTTTAAAACAAGATAATATTTCTACTCCACCTTTAAAACAAGATGATTCTTCTACTCCACCTTTAAAACAAGATAATACTTCTAATCCACCTTTAAAACAAGATGATACTTCTACTCCACCTTTAAAACAAGATGATACTTCTACTCCACCTTTAAAACAAGATGATACTTCTACTCCACCTTTAAAACAAGATAATACTTCTACTCCACCTTTAAAACAAGATGATACTTCTACTCCACCTTTAAAACAAGATAATACTTCTACTCCACCTTTAAAACAAGATGATACTTCTACTCCACCTTTAAAACAAGATGATACTTCTACTCCACCTTTAAAACAAGATGATACTTCTACTCCACCTTTAAAACAAGATGATACTTCTACTCCACCTTTAAAACAAGATAATACTTCCACTCCACCTTTAAAACAAGATGATTCTTCTACTCCACCTTTAAAACAAGATTATACTTCTACTCCACCTTTAAAACAAGATGATACTTCTACTCCACCTTTAAAACAAGATGATACTTCTACTCCACCTTTAAAACAAGATAATACTTCTACTCCACCTTTAAAACAAGATAATACTTCTACTCCACCTTTAAAACAAGATAATACTTCTACTCCACCTTTAAAACAAGATAATACTTCTACTCCACCTTTAAAACAAGATGATACTTCTACTCCACCTTTAAAACAAGATGATACTTCTACTCCACCTTTAAAACAAGATGATACTTCTACTCCACCTTTAAAACAAGATGATACTTCTACTCCACCTTTAAAACAAAATGATACTTCTACTCCACCTTTAAAACAAGATAATACTTCTACTCCACCTTTAAAACAAGATAATACTTCTACTCCACCTTTAAAACAAGATAATACTTCTACTCCACCTTTAAAACAAGATGATACTTCTACTCCACCTTTAAAACAAGATGATACTTCTACTCCACCTTTAAAACAAGATAATACTTCTACTCCACCTTTAAAACAAGATAATGCTTCTACTCCACCTTTAAAACAAGATAATACTTCTACTCCACCTTTAAAACAAGATAATACTTCTACTCCACCTTTAAAACAAGATAATATTTCTACTCCTCCTTTAAAACAAGATGATACTTCTACTCCACCTTTAAAACAAGATGATACTTCTACTCCACCTTTAAAACAAGATGATACTTCTACTCCACCTTTAAAACAAGATGATACTTCTACTCCACCTTTAAAACAAGATAATACTTCTACTCCACTTTTAAAACAAGATAATGCTTCTACTCCACCTTTAAAACAAGATAATACTTCTACTCCACCTTTAAAACAAGATGATACTTCTACTCCACCTTTAAAACAAGATAATACTTCTACTCCACCTTTAAAACAAGATAATACTTCTACTCCACCTTTAAAACAAGATGATACTTCTACTCCACCTTTAAAACAAGATGATACTTCTACTCCACCTTTAAAACAAGATGATACTTCTACTCCACCTTTAAAACAAGATGATACTTCTACTCCACCTTTAAAACAAGATGATACTTCTACTCCACCTTTAAAACAAGATAATACTTCTACTCCACCTTTAAAACAAGATACAATTTCTACTCCACCTTTAAAACAAGATGATACTTCTACTCCACCTTTAAAACAAGATGATACTTCTACTCCACCTTTAAAACAAGATGATACTTCTACTCCACCTTTAAAACAAGATAATACTTCTACTCCACCTCTAAAACAAGATAATACTTCTACTCCACCTTTAAAACAAGATAATACTTCTACTCCACCTTTAAAACAAGATAATATTTCTACTCCTCCTTTAAAACAAGATAATACTTCTACTCCACCTTTAAAACAAGATAATACTTCTACTCCACCTTTAAAACAAGATACTATTTCTACTCCACCTTTAAAACAAGATGATACTTCTACTCCACCTTTAAAACAAGATAATACTTCTACTCCACCTTTAAAACAAGATAATATTCCTACTCCACCTTTAAAACAAGATAATACTTCTAATCCACCTTTAAAACAAGATAATACTTCTATTCCACCTTTAAAACAAGATAATACTTCTACCCCACCTTTAAAACAAGATAATACTTCTAATCCACCTTTAAAACAAGATAATACTTCTACTCCACCTTTAAAACAAGATGATACTTCTACTCCACCTTTAAAACAAGATGATACTTCTACTCCACCTTTAAAACAAGATGATACTTCTACTCCACCTTTAAAACAAGATAATACTTCTACTCCACCTTTAAAACAAGATGATACTTCTACTCCACCTTTAAAACAAGATGATACTTCTACTCCACCTTTACAACAAGATGATACTTCTACTCCACCTTTAAAACAAGATGATACTTCTACTCCACCTTTAAAACAAGATAATACGTCTACTCCACCTCTAAAACAAGATAATACTTCTACTCCACCTTTAAAACAAGATAATACTTCTACTCCACCTTTAAAACAAGATAATATTTCTACTCCACCTTTAAAACAAGATAATACTTCTACTCCACCTTTAAAACAAGATAATATTTTTACTCCACCTTTAAAACAAGATAATACTTCTACTCCACCTTTAAAACAAGATAATACTTCTACTCCACCTTTAAAACAAGATAATATTTCTACTCCACCTTTAAAACAAGATGATACTTCTACTCCACCTTTAAAACAAGATATTACTTCTACTCCACCTTTAAAACAAGATAATATTTCTACTCCACCTTTAAAACAAGATGATACTTCTACTCCACCTTTAGAACAAGATGATACTTCTACTCCACCTTTAAAACAAGATAATATTTTACTCCACCTTTAAAACAAGATAATACTTCTACTCCACCTTTAAAACAAGATGATACTTCTACTCCACCTTTAAAACAAGATAATACTTCTACTCCACCTTTAAAACAAGATGATACTTCTACTCCACCTTTAAAACAAGATAATACTTCTACTCCACCTTTAAAACAAGATAATATTTCTACTCCACCTTTAAAACAAGATGATACTTCTACTCCACCTTTAAAACAAGATAATACTTGTACTCCACCTTTAAAACAAGATAATATTTCTACTCCACCTTTAAAACAAGATCATACTTCTACTCCACCTTTAAAACAAGATAATACTTCTACTCCACCTTTAAAACAACAAAACTAATGTTGTCATTTTATTCTTGACATTTTTGATTATCTTGTCCAGTACACGGGGGCCCGGTAGTTCTGATTCTGAGAAGTCATCATTTTCTTCTCCGGGACTTTTTAGCTCCAGACTTCTTCTGTTTGTGTGGTTTTTATTGTCAGTGCTGCCACAAGTGGTGTAAAAGTGTATTACACTTGTGTGATGTTGTCATTACTGCCACAAGTGGTGTAAAAGTGTATTACACCTGTGTGATGTTGTCATTACTGCCACAAGTGGTGTAAAAGTGTATTACACTTGTGTGATGTTGTCATTACTGCCACAAGTGGTGTAAAAGTGTATTACACTTGTGTGATGTTGTCATTACTGCTACAAGTGGTGTAAAAGTGTATTACACCTGTGTGATGTTGTCATTACTGCCACAAGTGGTGTAAAAGTGTATTACACCTGTGTGATGTTGTCATTATTGCCACAAGTGGTGT
>NC_084738.1:71789095-71814095 GCF_033978785.1 Entelurus aequoreus | reverse complement strand
GGTGGAGTAGAAGTATTATCTTGTTTTAAAGGTGGAGTAGAAGTATTATCTTGTTTTAAAGGTGGAGTAGAAGTATTATCTTGTTTTAAAGGTGGAGTAGAAGTATTATCTTGTTTTAAAGGTGGAGTAGAAATATTATCTTGTTTTAAAGGTGGAGTAGAAGTATTATCTTGTTATAAAGGTGGAGTAGAAGTATCATCTTGTTTTAAAGGTGGAGTAGAAATATTATCTTGTTTTAAAGGTGGAGTAGAAGTATTATCTTGTTATAAAGGTGGAGTAGAAGTATCATCTTGTTTTAAAGGTGGAGTAGAAATATTATCTTGTTTTAAAGGTGGAGTAGAAGTATCATCTTGTTTTAAAGGTGGAGTAGAAGTATTATCTTGTTTTAAAGGTGGAGTAAAATATTATCTTGTTTTAAAGGTGGAGTAGAAGTATCATCTTGTTTTAAAGGTGGAGTAGAAGTATCATCTTGTTTTAAAGGTGGAGTAGAAATATTATCTTGTTTTAAAGGTGGAGTAAAAGTATTATCTTGTTTTAAAGGTGGAGTAGAAGTATCATCTTGTTTTAAAGGTGGAGTAGAAATATTATCTTGTTTTAAAGGTGGAGTAGAAGTATTATTTTGTTTTAAAGGTGGAGTAGAAGTATTATCTTGTTTTAAAGGTGGAGTAAAAATATTATCTTGTTTTAAAGGTGGAGTAGAAGTATTATCTTGTTTTAAAGGTGGAGTAGAAATATTATCTTGTTTTAAAGGTGGAGTAGAAGTATTATCTTGTTTTAAAGGTGGAGTAGAAGTAGTATCTTGTTCTAGAGGTGGAGTAGAAGTATTATCTTGTTTTAAAGGTGGAGTAGAAGTATCATCTTGTTTTAAAGGTGGAGTAGAAGTATCATCTTGTTTTAAAGGTGGAGTAGAAGTATCATCTTGTTTTAAAGGTGGAGTAGAAGTATCATCTTGTTTTAAAGGTGGAGTAGAAGTATCATCTTGTTTTAAAGGTGGAGTAGAAGTATCATCTTGTTTTAAAGGTGGAGTAGAAGTATCATCTTGTTTTAAAGGTGGAGTAGAAGTATTATCTTGTTTTAAAGGTGGATTAGAAGTATTATCTTGTTTTAAAGGTGGGGTAGAAGTATTATCTTGTTTTAAAGGTGGAGTAGAAGTATTATCTTGTTTTAAAGGTGGAGTAGAAGTATTATCTTGTTTTAAAGGTGGAGTAGAAATATTATCTTGTTTTAAAGGTGGAGTAGAAATAGTATCTTGTTTTAAAGGTGGAGTAGAAGTATTATCTTGTTTTAAAGGTGGAGTAGAACTATTATCTTGTTTTAAAGGTGGAGTAGAAGTATTATCTTGTTTTAAAGGTGGAGTAGAAATAGTATCTTGTTTTAAAGGTGGAGTAGAAGTATTATCTTGTTTTAAAGGTGGAGTAGAAGTATTATCTTGTTTTAAAGGTGGAGTAGAAGTATTATCTTGTTTTAAAGGTGGAGTAGAAATATTATCTTGTTTTAAAGGTGGAGTAGAAGTATTATCTTGTTTTAAAGGTGGAGTAGAAGTATTATCTTGTTTTAGAGGTGGAGTAGAAGTATTATCTTGTTTTAAAGGTGGAGTAGAAGTATCATCTTGTTTTAAAGGTGGAGTAGAAGTATCATCTTGTTTTAAAGGTGGAGTAGAAGTATCATCTTGTTTTAAAGGTGGAGTAGAAGTATCATCTTGTTTTAAAGGTGGAGTAGAAGTATCATCTTGTTTTAAAGGTGGAGTAGAAGTATTATCTTGTTTTAAAGGTGGAGTAGAAGTATTATCTTGTTTTAAAGGTGGAGTAGAAGTATCATCTTGTTTTAAAGGTGGAGTAGAAGTATCATCTTGTTTTAAAGGTGGATTAGAAGTATTATCTTGTTTTAAAGGTGGAGTAGAAGAATCATCTTGTTTTAAAGGTGGAGTAGAAATATTATCTTGTTTTAAAGGTGGAGTAGAAGTATCATCTTGTTTTAAAGGTGGAGTAGAAGTATTATCTTGTTTTAAAGGTGGAGTAGAAGTATTATCTTGTTTTAAAGGTGGAGTAGAAGCATTATCTTGTTTTAAAGGTGGAGTAGAAGTATTATCTTGTTTTAAAGGTGGAGTAGAAGTATCATCTTGTTTTAAAGGTGGAGTAGAAGTATCATCTTGTTTTAAAGGTGGAGTAGAAGTATTATCTTGTTTTAAAGGTGGAGTAGAAGTATTATCTTGTTTTAAAGGTGGAGTAGAAGTATCATCTTGTTTTAAAGGTGGAGTAGAAGTATTATCTTGTTTTAAAGGTGGAGTAGAAGTATCATCTTGTTTTAAAGGTGGAGTAGAAGTATTATCTTGTTTTAAAGGTGGAGTAGAAGTATTATCTTGTTTTAAAGGTGGAGTAGAAGTACTATCTTGTTTTAAAGGTGGAGTAGAAGTATTATCTTGTTTTAAAGGTGGAGTAGAAATATTATCTTGTTTTAAAGGTGGAGTAGAAGTATTATCTTGTTTTAAAGGTGGAGTAGAAATATTATCTTGTTTTAAAGGTGGAGTAGAAGTATTATCTTGTTATAAAGGTGGAGTAGAAGTATCATCTTGTTTTAAAGGTGGAGTAGAAATATTATCTTGTTTTAAAGGTGGAGTAGAAGTATTATCTTGTTATAAAGGTGGAGTAGAAGTATCATCTTGTTTTAAAGGTGGAGTAGAAATATTATCTTGTTTTAAAGGTGGAGTAGAAGTATCATCTTGTTTTAAAGGTGGAGTAGAAGTATTATCTTGTTTTAAAGGTGGAGTAAAATATTATCTTGTTTTAAAGGTGGAGTAGAAGTATCATCTTGTTTTAAAGGTGGAGTAGAAGTATCATCTTGTTTTAAAGGTGGAGTAGAAATATTATCTTGTTTTAAAGGTGGAGTAAAAGTATTATCTTGTTTTAAAGGTGGAGTAGAAGTATCATCTTGTTTTAAAGGTGGAGTAGAAATATTATCTTGTTTTAAAGGTGGAGTAGAAGTATTATTTTGTTTTAAAGGTGGAGTAGAAGTATTATCTTGTTTTAAAGGTGGAGTAAAAATATTATCTTGTTTTAAAGGTGGAGTAGAAGTATTATCTTGTTTTAAAGGTGGAGTAGAAATATTATCTTGTTTTAAAGGTGGAGTAGAAGTATTATCTTGTTTTAAAGGTGGAGTAGAAGTATTATCTTGTTCTAGAGGTGGAGTAGAAGTATTATCTTGTTTTAAAGGTGGAGTAGAAGTATCATCTTGTTTTAAAGGTGGAGTAGAAGTATCATCTTGTTTTAAAGGTGGAGTAGAAGTATCATCTTGTTTTAAAGGTGGAGTAGAAGTATCATCTTGTTTTAAAGGTGGAGTAGAAGTATCATCTTGTTTTAAAGGTGGAGTAGAAGTATCATCTTGTTTTAAAGGTGGAGTAGAAGTATCATCTTGTTTTAAAGGTGGAGTAGAAGTATTATCTTGTTTTAAAGGTGGATTAGAAGTATTATCTTGTTTTAAAGGTGGGGTAGAAGTATTATCTTGTTTTAAAGGTGGAGTAGAAGTATTATCTTGTTTTAAAGGTGGAGTAGAAGTATTATCTTGTTTTAAAGGTGGAGTAGAAATATTATCTTGTTTTAAAGGTGGAGTAGAAATAGTATCTTGTTTTAAAGGTGGAGTAGAAGTATTATCTTGTTTTAAAGGTGGAGTAGAACTATTATCTTGTTTTAAAGGTGGAGTAGAAGTATTATCTTGTTTTAAAGGTGGAGTAGAAATAGTATCTTGTTTTAAAGGTGGAGTAGAAGTATTATCTTGTTTTAAAGGTGGAGTAGAAGTATTATCTTGTTTTAAAGGTGGAGTAGAAGTATTATCTTGTTTTAAAGGTGGAGTAGAAATATTATCTTGTTTTAAAGGTGGAGTAGAAGTATTATCTTGTTTTAAAGGTGGAGTAGAAGTATTATCTTGTTTTAGAGGTGGAGTAGAAGTATTATCTTGTTTTAAAGGTGGAGTAGAAGTATCATCTTGTTTTAAAGGTGGAGTAGAAGTATCATCTTGTTTTAAAGGTGGAGTAGAAGTATCATCTTGTTTTAAAGGTGGAGTAGAAGTATCATCTTGTTTTAAAGGTGGAGTAGAAGTATCATCTTGTTTTAAAGGTGGAGTAGAAGTATTATCTTGTTTTAAAGGTGGAGTAGAAGTATTATCTTGTTTTAAAGGTGGAGTAGAAGTATCATCTTGTTTTAAAGGTGGAGTAGAAGTATCATCTTGTTTTAAAGGTGGATTAGAAGTATTATCTTGTTTTAAAGGTGGAGTAGAAGAATCATCTTGTTTTAAAGGTGGAGTAGAAATATTATCTTGTTTTAAAGGTGGAGTAGAAGTATCATCTTGTTTTAAAGGTGGAGTAGAAGTATTATCTTGTTTTAAAGGTGGAGTAGAAGTATTATCTTGTTTTAAAGGTGGAGTAGAAGCATTATCTTGTTTTAAAGGTGGAGTAGAAGTATTATCTTGTTTTAAAGGTGGAGTAGAAGTATCATCTTGTTTTAAAGGTGGAGTAGAAGTATCATCTTGTTTTAAAGGTGGAGTAGAAGTATTATCTTGTTTTAAAGGTGGAGTAGAAGTATTATCTTGTTTTAAAGGTGGAGTAGAAGTATCATCTTGTTTTAAAGGTGGAGTAGAAGTATTATCTTGTTTTAAAGGTGGAGTAGAAGTATCATCTTGTTTTAAAGGTGGAGTAGAAGTATTATCTTGTTTTAAAGGTGGAGTAGAAGTATTATCTTGTTTTAAAGGTGGAGTAGAAGTACTATCTTGTTTTAAAGGTGGAGTAGAAGTATTATCTTGTTTTAAAGGTGGAGTAGAAATATTATCTTGTTTTAAAGGTGGAGTAGAAGTATTATCTTGTTTTAAAGGTGGAGTAGAAATATTATCTTGTTTTAAAGGTGGAGTAGAAGTATTATCTTGTTATAAAGGTGGAGTAGAAGTATCATCTTGTTTTAAAGGTGGAGTAGAAATATTATCTTGTTTTAAAGGTGGAGTAGAAGTATTATCTTGTTATAAAGGTGGAGTAGAAGTATCATCTTGTTTTAAAGGTGGAGTAGAAATATTATCTTGTTTTAAAGGTGGAGTAGAAGTATCATCTTGTTTTAAAGGTGGAGTAGAAGTATTATCTTGTTTTAAAGGTGGAGTAAAATATTATCTTGTTTTAAAGGTGGAGTAGAAGTATCATCTTGTTTTAAAGGTGGAGTAGAAGTATCATCTTGTTTTAAAGGTGGAGTAGAAATATTATCTTGTTTTAAAGGTGGAGTAAAAGTATTATCTTGTTTTAAAGGTGGAGTAGAAGTATCATCTTGTTTTAAAGGTGGAGTAGAAATATTATCTTGTTTTAAAGGTGGAGTAGAAGTATTATTTTGTTTTAAAGGTGGAGTAGAAGTATTATCTTGTTTTAAAGGTGGAGTAAAAATATTATCTTGTTTTAAAGGTGGAGTAGAAGTATTATCTTGTTTTAAAGGTGGAGTAGAAATATTATCTTGTTTTAAAGGTGGAGTAGAAGTATTATCTTGTTCTAGAGGTGGAGTAGAAGTATTATCTTGTTTTAAAGGTGGAGTAGAAGTATCATCTTGTTTTAAAGGTGGAGTAGAAGTATCATCTTGTTTTAAAGGTGGAGTAGAAGTATCATCTTGTTTTAAAGGTGGAGTAGAAGTATCATCTTGTTTTAAAGGTGGAGTAGAAGTATCATCTTGTTTTAAAGGTGGAGTAGAAGTATCATCTTGTTTTAAAGGTGGAGTAGAAGTATTATCTTGTTTTAAAGGTGGATTAGAAGTATTATCTTGTTTTAAAGGTGGGGTAGAAGTATTATCTTGTTTTAAAGGTGGAGTAGAAGTATTATCTTGTTTTAAAGGTGGAGTAGAAGTATTATCTTGTTTTAAAGGTGGAGTAGAAATATTATCTTGTTTTAAAGGTGGAGTAGAAATAGTATCTTGTTTTAAAGGTGGAGTAGAAGTATTATCTTGTTTTAAAGGTGGAGTAGAACTATTATCTTGTTTTAAAGGTGGAGTAGAAGTATTATCTTGTTTTAAAG
The DNA here is from genome assembly GCF_033978785.1 of Entelurus aequoreus. NCBI lineage: Eukaryota > Metazoa > Chordata > Actinopteri > Syngnathiformes > Syngnathidae > Entelurus > Entelurus aequoreus. The sequence goes on along the minus strand of NC_084738.1, from coordinate 71,808,067 downwards.
GTGGAGTAGAAATAGTATCTTGTTTTAAAGGTGGAGTAGAAGTATTATCTTGTTTTAAAGGTGGAGTAGAAGTATTATCTTGTTTTAAAGGTGGAGTAGAAGTATTATCTTGTTTTAAAGGTGGAGTAGAAATATTATCTTGTTTTAAAGGTGGAGTAGAAGTATTATCTTGTTTTAAAGGTGGAGTAGAAGTATTATCTTGTTTTAGAGGTGGAGTAGAAGTATTATCTTGTTTTAAAGGTGGAGTAGAAGTATCATCTTGTTTTAAAGGTGGAGTAGAAGTATCATCTTGTTTTAAAGGTGGAGTAGAAGTATCATCTTGTTTTAAAGGTGGAGTAGAAGTATCATCTTGTTTTAAAGGTGGAGTAGAAGTATCATCTTGTTTTAAAGGTGGAGTAGAAGTATTATCTTGTTTTAAAGGTGGAGTAGAAGTATTATCTTGTTTTAAAGGTGGAGTAGAAGTATCATCTTGTTTTAAAGGTGGAGTAGAAGTATCATCTTGTTTTAAAGGTGGATTAGAAGTATTATCTTGTTTTAAAGGTGGAGTAGAAGAATCATCTTGTTTTAAAGGTGGAGTAGAAATATTATCTTGTTTTAAAGGTGGAGTAGAAGTATCATCTTGTTTTAAAGGTGGAGTAGAAGTATTATCTTGTTTTAAAGGTGGAGTAGAAGTATTATCTTGTTTTAAAGGTGGAGTAGAAGCATTATCTTGTTTTAAAGGTGGAGTAGAAGTATTATCTTGTTTTAAAGGTGGAGTAGAAGTATCATCTTGTTTTAAAGGTGGAGTAGAAGTATCATCTTGTTTTAGAGGTGGAGTAGAAGTATTATCTTGTTTTAAAGGTGGAGTAGAAGTATCATCTTGTTTTAAAGGTGGAGTAGAAGTATCATCTTGTTTTAAAGGTGGAGTAGAAGTATCATCTTGTTTTAAAGGTGGAGTAGAAGTATCATCTTGTTTTAAAGGTGGAGTAGAAGTATCATCTTGTTTTAAAGGTGGAGTAGAAGTATTATCTTGTTTTAAAGGTGGAGTAGAAGTATTATCTTGTTTTAAAGGTGGAGTAGAAGTATCATCTTGTTTTAAAGGTGGAGTAGAAGTATCATCTTGTTTTAAAGGTGGATTAGAAGTATTATCTTGTTTTAAAGGTGGAGTAGAAGAATCATCTTGTTTTAAAGGTGGAGTAGAAATATTATCTTGTTTTAAAGGTGGAGTAGAAGTATCATCTTGTTTTAAAGGTGGAGTAGAAGTATTATCTTGTTTTAAAGGTGGAGTAGAAGTATTATCTTGTTTTAAAGGTGGAGTAGAAGCATTATCTTGTTTTAAAGGTGGAGTAGAAGTATTATCTTGTTTTAAAGGTGGAGTAGAAGTATCATCTTGTTTTAAAGGTGGAGTAGAAGTATCATCTTGTTTTAAAGGTGGAGTAGAAGTATTATCTTGTTTTAAAGGTGGAGTAGAAGTATTATCTTGTTTTAAAGGTGGAGTAGAAGTATCATCTTGTTTTAAAGGTGGAGTAGAAGTATTATCTTGTTTTAAAGGTGGAGTAGAAGTATCATCTTGTTTTAAAGGTGGAGTAGAAGTATTATCTTGTTTTAAAGGTGGAGTAGAAGTATCATCTTGTTTTAAAGGTGGAGTAGAAGTATCATCTTGTTTTAAAGGTGGAGTAGAAGTATTATCTTGTTTTAAAGGTGGAGTAGAAGAATCATCTTGTTTTAAAGGTGGAGTAGAAGTATCATCTTGTTTTAAAGGTGGAGTAGAAGTATCATCTTGTTTTAAAGGTGGAGTAGAAGTATCATCTTGTTTTAAAGGTGGAGTAGAAGTATCATCTTGTTTTAAAGGTGGAGTAGAAGTATTATCTTGTTTTAAAGGTGGAGTAGAAGTATTATCTTGTTTTAAAGGTGGAGTAGAAGTATCATCTTGTTTTAATGGTGGAGTAGAAGTATTATCTTGTTTTAAAGGTGGAGTAGAAGTATCATCTTGTTTTAAAGGTGGAGTAGAAGTATCATCTTGTTTTAAAGGTGGAGTAGGAGTATCATTTTGTTTTAAAGGTGGATTAGAAGTATTATCTTGTTTTAAAGGTGGAGTAGAAGAATCATCTTGTTTTAAAGGTGGAGTAGAAATATTATCTTGTTTTAAAGGTGGAGTAGAAGTATCATCTTGTTTTAAAGGTGGAGTAGAAGTATTATCTTGTTTTAAAGGTGGAGTAGAAGTATCATCTTGTTTTAAAGGTGGGGTAGAAGTATCATCTTGTTTTAAAGGTGGAGTAGAAGTATCATCTTGTTTTAAAGGTGGAGTAGAAGTATTATCTTGTTTTAAAGGTGGAGTAGAAGTATCATCTTGTTTTAAAGGGGGAGTAGAAGTATTATCTTGTTTTAAAGGTGGAGTAGAAGTATCATCTTGTTTTAAAGGTGGAGTAGAAGTATCATCTTGTTTTAAAGGTGGAGTAGAAGTATCATCTTGTTTTAAAGGTGGAGTACAAGTATTATCTTGTTTTAAAGGTGGAGTAGAAGTATCATCTTGTTTTAAAGGTGGAGTAGAAGTATTATCTTGTTTTAAAGGTGGAGTAGAAGTATCATCTTGTTTTAAAGGTGGAGTAGAAGTATTATCTTGTTTTAAAGGTGGAGTAGAAGTATCATCTTGTTTTAAAGGTGGAGTAGAAATAGTATCTTGTTTTAAAGGTGGAGTAGAAGTATTATCTTGTTTTAAAGGTGGAGTAGAAGTATTATCTTGTTTTAAAGGTGGAGTAGAAATATTATCTTGTTTTAAAGGTGGAGTAGAAGTATTATCTTGTTTTAAAGGTGGAGTAGAAATTGTATCTTGTTTTAAAGGTGGAGTAGAAGTATTATCTTGTTTTAAAGGTGGAGTAGAAGTATCATCTTGTTTTAAAGGTGGAGTAGAAGTATCATCTTGTTTTAAAGGTGGAGTAGAAGTATCATCTTGTTTTAAAGGTGGAGTAGAAGTATTATCTTGTTTTAAAGGTGGAGTAGAAGTATTATCTTGTTTTAAAGGTGGAGTAGAAGCATTATCTTGTTTTAAAGGTGGAGTAGAAGTATTATCTTGTTTTAAAGGTGGAGTAGAGTATTATCTTGTTTTAAAGGTGGAGTAGAAGTATTATCTTGTTTTAAAGGTGGAGTAGAAATATTATCTTGTTTTAAAGGTGGAGTAGAAGTATTATCTTGTTTTAAAGGTGGAGTAGAAGTATTATCTTGTTTTAAAGGTGGAGTAGAAGTATTATCTTGTTTTAAAGGTGGAGTAGAAGTATTATCTTGTTTTAAAGGTGGAGTAGAAGTATTATCTTGTTTTAAAGGTGGAGTAGAAATATTATCTTGTTTTAAAGGTGGAGTAGAAGTATTATCTTGTTTTAAAGGTGGAGTAGAAATATTATCTTGTTTTAAAGGTGGAGTAGAAGTATTATCTTGTTATAAAGGTGGAGTAGAAGTATCATCTTGTTTTAAAGGTGGAGTAGAAATATTATCTTGTTTTAAAGGTGGAGTAGAAGTATTATCTCGTTATAAAGGTGGAGTAGAAGTATCATCTTGTTTTAAAGGTGGAGTAGAAATATTATCTTGTTTTAAAGGTGGAGTAGAAGTATCATCTTGTTTTAAAGGTGGAGTAGAAGTATTATCTTGTTTTAAAGGTGGAGTAAAATATTATCTTGTTTTAAAGGTGGAGTAGAAGTATCATCTTGTTTTAAAGGTGGAGTAGAAGTATCATCTTGTTTTAAAGGTGGAGTAGAAATATTATCTTGTTTTAAAGGTGGAGTAGAAGTATCATCTTGTTTTAAAGGTGGAGTAGAAGTATTATCTTGTTTTAAAGGTGGAGTAGAAGTATCATCTTGTTTTAAAGGTGGAGTAGAAGTATTATCTTGTTTTAAAGGTGGAGTAGAAGTATTATCTTGTTTTAAAGGTGGAGTAGAAGTATCATCTTGTTTTAAAGGTGGAGTAGAAGTATCATCTTGTTTTAAAGGTGGAGTAGAAGTATTATCTTGTTTTAAAGGTGGAGTAGAAGTATTATCTTGTTTTAAAGGTGGAGTAGAAGTATCATCTTGTTTTAAAGGTGGAGTAGAAGTATTATCTTGTTTTAAAGGTGGAGTAGAAGTATCATCTTGTTTTAAAGGTGGAGTAGAAGTATCATCTTGTTTTAAAGGTGGAGTAGAAGTATTATCTTGTTTTAAAGGTGGAGTAGAAGAATCATCTTGTTTTAAAGGTGGAGTAGAAGTATCATCTTGTTTTAAAGGTGGAGTAGAAGTATCATCTTGTTTTAAAGGTGGAGTAGAAGTATCATCTTGTTTTAAAGGTGGAGTAGAAGTATCATCTTGTTTTAAAGGTGGAGTAGAAGTATTATCTTGTTTTAAAGGTGGAGTAGAAGTATTATCTTGTTTTAAAGGTGGAGTAGAAGTATCATCTTGTTTTAATGGTGGAGTAGAAGTATTATCTTGTTTTAAAGGTGGAGTAGAAGTATCATCTTGTTTTAAAGGTGGAGTAGAAGTATCATCTTGTTTTAAAGGTGGAGTAGGAGTATCATTTTGTTTTAAAGGTGGATTAGAAGTATTATCTTGTTTTAAAGGTGGAGTAGAAGAATCATCTTGTTTTAAAGGTGGAGTAGAAATATTATCTTGTTTTAAAGGTGGAGTAGAAGTATCATCTTGTTTTAAAGGTGGAGTAGAAGTATTATCTTGTTTTAAAGGTGGAGTAGAAGTATCATCTTGTTTTAAAGGTGGGGTAGAAGTATCATCTTGTTTTAAAGGTGGAGTAGAAGTATCATCTTGTTTTAAAGGTGGAGTAGAAGTATTATCTTGTTTTAAAGGTGGAGTAGAAGTATCATCTTGTTTTAAAGGGGGAGTAGAAGTATTATCTTGTTTTAAAGGTGGAGTAGAAGTATCATCTTGTTTTAAAGGTGGAGTAGAAGTATCATCTTGTTTTAAAGGTGGAGTAGAAGTATCATCTTGTTTTAAAGGTGGAGTACAAGTATTATCTTGTTTTAAAGGTGGAGTAGAAGTATCATCTTGTTTTAAAGGTGGAGTAGAAGTATTATCTTGTTTTAAAGGTGGAGTAGAAGTATCATCTTGTTTTAAAGGTGGAGTAGAAGTATTATCTTGTTTTAAAGGTGGAGTAGAAGTATCATCTTGTTTTAAAGGTGGAGTAGAAATAGTATCTTGTTTTAAAGGTGGAGTAGAAGTATTATCTTGTTTTAAAGGTGGAGTAGAAGTATTATCTTGTTTTAAAGGTGGAGTAGAAATATTATCTTGTTTTAAAGGTGGAGTAGAAGTATTATCTTGTTTTAAAGGTGGAGTAGAAATTTTATCTTGTTTTAAAGGTGGAGTAGAAGTATTATCTTGTTTTAAAGGTGGAGTAGAAGTATCATCTTGTTTTAAAGGTGGAGTAGAAGTATCATCTTGTTTTAAAGGTGGAGTAGAAGTATCATCTTGTTTTAAAGGTGGAGTAGAAGTATTATCTTGTTTTAAAGGTGGAGTAGAAGTATTATCTTGTTTTAAAGGTGGAGTAGAAGCATTATCTTGTTTTAAAGGTGGAGTAGAAGTATTATCTTGTTTTAAAGGTGGAGTAGAGTATTATCTTGTTTTAAAGGTGGAGTAGAAGCATTATCTTGTTTTAAAGGTGGAGTAGAAGTATCATCTTGTTTTAAAGGTGGAGTAGAAGTATCATCTTGTTTTAATGGTGGAGTAGAAGTATCATCTTGTTTTAAAGGTGGAGTAGAAGTATCATCTTGTTTTAAAGGTGGAGTAGAAGTATCATCTTGTTTTAAAGGAGGAGTAGAAATATTATCTTGTTTTAAAGGTGGAGTAGAAGTATTATCTTGTTTTAAAGGTGGAGTAGAAGTATTATCTTGTTTTAAAGGTGGAGTAGAAGCATTATCTTGTTTTAAAGGTGGAGTAGAAGTATTATCTTGTTTTAAAGGTGGAGTAGAAGTATCATCTTGTTTTAAAGGTGGAGTAGAAGTATCATCTTGTTTTAAAGGTGGAGTAGAAGTATTATCTTGTTTTAAAGGTGGAGTAGAAGTATTATCTTGTTTTAAAGGTGGAGTAGAAGTATTATCTTGTTTTAAAGGTGGAGTAGAAGTATCATTTTGTTTTAAAGGTGGAGTAGAAGTATTATCTTGTTTTAAAGGTGGAGTAGAAGTTTCATCTTGTTTTAAAGGTGGAGTAGAAGTATCATCTTGTTTTAAAGGTGGAGTAGAAGTATCATCTTGTTTTAAAGGTGGAGTAGAAGTATCATCTTGTTTTAAAGGTGGAGTAGAAGTATCATCTTGTTTTAAAGGTGGAGTAGAAGTATTATCTTGTTTTAAAGGTGGAGTAGAAGAATCATCTTGTTTTAAAGGTGGGGTAGAAGTATTATCTTGTTTTAAAGGTGGAGTAGAAGTATCATCTTGTTTTAAAGGTGGAGTAGAAGTATCATCTTGTTTTCAAGGTGGAGTAGAAGTATCATCTTGTTTTAAAGGTGGAGTAGAAGTATTATCTTGTTTTAAAGGTGGAGTAGAAGTATTATCTTGTTTTAAAGGTGGAGTAGAAGTATCATCTTGTTTTAAAGGTGGAGTAGAAGTATTATCTTGTTTTAAAGGTGGAGTAGAAGTATCATCTTGTTTTAAAGGTGGAGTAGAAGTATTATCTTGTTTTAAAGGTGGAGTAGAAGTATCATCTTGTTTTAAAGGTGGAGTAGAAGTATTATCTTGTTTTAAAGGTGGAGTAGAAGTATTATCTTGTTTTAAAGGTGGAGTAGAAGCATTATCTTGTTTTAAAGGTGGAGTAGAAGTATTATCTTGTTTTAAAGGTGGAGTAGAAGCATTATCTTGTTTTAAAGGTGGAGTAGAAGTATCATCTTGTTTTAATGGTGGAGTAGAAGTATTATCTTGTTTTAAAGGTGGAGTAGAAGTATCATCTTGTTTTAAAGGTGGAGTAGAAGTATCATCTTGTTTTAAAGGTGAAGTAGAAGTATTATCTTGTTTTAAAGGTGGAGTAGAAGAATCATCTTGTTTTAAAGGTGGAGTAGAAGTATCATCTTGTTTTAAAGGTGGAGTAGAAGTATCATCTTGTTTTAAAGGTGGAGTAGAAGTATCATCTTGTTTTAAAGGTGGAGTAGAAGTATCATCTTGTTTTAAAGGTGGAGTAGAAGTATTATCTTGTTTTAAAGGTGGAGTAGAAGTATTATCTTGTTTTAAAGGTGGAGTAGAAGTATCATCTTGTTTTAATGGTGGAGTAGAAGTATTATCTTGTTTTAAAGGTGGAGTAGAAGTATCATCTTGTTTTAAAGGTGGAGTAGAAGTATCATCTTGTTTTAAAGGTGGAGTAGGAGTATCATTTTGTTTTAAAGGTGGATTAGAAGTATTATCTTGTTTTAAAGGTGGAGTAGAAGAATCATCTTGTTTTAAAGGTGGAGTAGAAATATTATCTTGTTTTAAAGGTGGAGTAGAAGTATCATCTTGTTTTAAAGGTGGAGTAGAAGTATTATCTTGTTTTAAAGGTGGAGTAGAAGTATCATCTTGTTTTAAAGGTGGGGTAGAAGTATCATCTTGTTTTAAAGGTGGAGTAGAAGTATTATCTTGTTTTAAAGGTGGAGTAGAAGTATCATCTTGTTTTAAAGGTGGGGTAGAAGTATCATCTTGTTTTAAAGGTGGAGTAGAAGTATCATCTTGTTTTAAAGGTGGAGTAGAAGTATTATCTTGTTTTAAAGGTGGAGTAGAAGTATCATCTTGTTTTAAAGGGGGAGTAGAAGTATTATCTTGTTTTAAAGGTGGAGTAGAAGTATCATCTTGTTTTAAAGGTGGAGTAGAAGTATCATCTTGTTTTAAAGGTGGAGTAGAAGTATCATCTTGTTTTAAAGGTGGAGTACAAGTATTATCTTGTTTTAAAGGTGGAGTAGAAGTATCATCTTGTTTTAAAGGTGGAGTAGAAGTATTATCTTGTTTTAAAGGTGGAGTAGAAGTATCATCTTGTTTTAAAGGTGGAGTAGAAGTATTATCTTGTTTTAAAGGTGGAGTAGAAGTATCATCTTGTTTTAAAGGTGGAGTAGAAATAGTATCTTGTTTTAAAGGTGGCGTAGAAGTATTATCTTGTTTTAAAGGTGGAGTAGAAGTATTATCTTGTTTTAAAGGTGGAGTAGAAATATTATCTTGTTTTAAAGGTGGAGTAGAAGTATTATCTTGTTTTAAAGGTGGAGTAGAAATTTTATCTTGTTTTAAAGGTGGAGTAGAAGTATTATCTTGTTTTAAAGGTGGAGTAGAAGTATCATCTTGTTTTAAAGGTGGAGTAGAAGTATCATCTTGTTTTAAAGGTGGAGTAGAAGTATCATCTTGTTTTAAAGGTGGAATAGAAGTATTATCTTGTTTTAAAGGTGGAGTAGAAGTATTATCTTGTTTTAAAGGTGGAGTAGAAGCATTATCTTGTTTTAAAGGTGGAGTAGAAGTATTATCTTGTTTTAAAGGTGGAGTAGAGTATTATCTTGTTTTAAAAGTGGAGTAGAAGCATTATCTTGTTTTAAAGGTGGAGTAGAAGTATCATCTTGTTTTAAAGGTGGAGTAGAAGTATCATCTTGTTTTAAAGGTGGAGTAGAAGTATCATCTTGTTTTAAAGGTGGAGTAGAAGTATCATCTTGTTTTAAAGGTGGAGTAGAAGTATCATCTTGTTTTAAAGGAGGAGTAGAAATATTATCTTGTTTTAAAGGTGGAGTAGAAGTATTATCTTGTTTTAAAGGTGGAGTAGAAGTATTATCTTGTTTTAAAGGTGGAGTAGAAGCATTATCTTGTTTTAAAGGTGGAGTAGAAGTATTATCTTTTTTTAAAGGTGGAGTAGAAGTATCATCTTGTTTTAAAGGTGGAGTAGAAGTATCATCTTGTTTTAAAGGTGGAGTAGAAGTATTATCTTGTTTTAAAGGTGGAGTAGAAGTATTATCTTGTTTTAAAGGTGGAGTAGAAGTATTATCTTGTTTTAAAGGTGGAGTAGAAGTATCATTTTGTTTTAAAGGTGGAGTAGAAGTATTATCTTGTTTTAAAGGTGGAGTAGAAGTTTCATCTTGTTTTAAAGGTGGAGTAGAAGTATCATCTTGTTTTAAAGGTGGAGTAGAAGTATCATCTTGTTTTAAAGGTGGAGTAGAAGTATCATCTTGTTTTAAAGGTGGAGTAGAAGTATCATCTTGTTTTAAAGGTGGAGTAGAAGTATTATCTTGTTTTAAAGGTGGAGTAGAAGAATCATCTTGTTTTAAAGGTGGAGTAGAAGTATTATCTTGTTTTAAAGGTGGAGTAGAAGTATCATCTTGTTTTAAAGGTGGAGTAGAAGTATCATCTTGTTTTAAAGGTGGAGTAGAAGTATCATCTTGTTTTAAAGGTGGATTAGAAGTATTATCTTGTTTTAGAGGTGGAGTAGAAGAATCATCTTGTTTTAAAGGTGGAGTAGAAATATTATCTTGTTTTAAAGGTGGAATAGAAGTATCATCTTGTTTTAAAGGTGGAGTAGAAGTATTATCTTGTTTTAAAGGTGGAATAGAAGTATCATCTTGTTTTAAAGGTGGGGTAGAAGTATCATCTTGTTTTAAAGGTGGAGTAGAAGTATCATCTTGTTTTAAAGGTGGAGTAGAAGTATTATCTTGTTTTAAAGGTGGAGTAGAAGTATCATCTTGTTTTAAAGGGGGAGTAGAAGTATCATCTTGTTTTAAAGGTGGAGTAGAAGTATCATCTTGTTTTAAAGGTGGAGTAGAAGTATCATCTTGTTTTAAAGGTGGAGTAGAAGTATCATCTTGTTTTAAAGGTGGAGTAGAAGTATTATCTTGTTTTAAAGGTGGAGTAGAAGAATCATCTTGTTTTAAAGGTGGAGTAGAAGTATTATCTTGTTTTAATGGTGGAGTAGAAGTATCATCTTGTTTTAAAGGTGGAGTAGAAGTATCATCTTGTTTTAAAGGTGGAGTAGAAGTATCATCTTGTTTTAAAGGTGGAGTAGAAGTATTATCTTGTTTTAAAGGTGGAGTAGAAGTATTATCTTGTTTTAAAGGTGGAGTAGAAGTATCATCTTGTTTTAAAGGTGGAGTAGAAGTATTATCTTGTTTTAAAGGTGGAGTAGAAGTATCATCTTGTTTTAAAGGTGGAGTAGAAGTATCATCTTGTTTTAAAGGTGGAGTAGAAGTATCATCTTGTTTTAAAGGTGGATTAGAAGTATTATCTTGTTTTAGAGGTGGAGTAGAAGAATCATCTTGTTTTAAAGGTGGAGTAGAAATATTATCTTGTTTTAAAGGTGGAATAGAAGTATCATCTTGTTTTAAAGGTGGAGTAGAAGTATTATCTTGTTTTAAAGGTGGAATAGAAGTATCATCTTGTTTTAAAGGTGGGGTAGAAGTATCATCTTGTTTTAAAGGTGGAGTAGAAGTATCATCTTGTTTTAAAGGTGGAGTAGAAGTATTATCTTGTTTTAAAGGTGGAGTAGAAGTATCATCTTGTTTTAAAGGGGGAGTAGAAGTATTATCTTGTTTTAAAGGTGGAGTAGAAGTATCATCTTGTTTTAAAGGTGGAGTAGAAGTATCATCTTGTTTTAAAGGTGGAGTAGAAGTATCATCTTGTTTTAAAGGTGGAGTAGAAGTATCATCTTGTTTTAAAGGTGGAGTAGAAGTATTATCTTGTTTTAAAGGTGGAGTAGAAGTATCATCTTGTTTTAAAGGTGGAGTAGAAGTATCATCTTGTTTTAAAGGTGGAGTAGAAGTATCATCTTCTTTTAAAGGTGGAGTAGAAGTATCATCTTGTTTTAAAGGTGGAGTAGAAGTATTATCTTGCAAATTTTGGCCACATAGAAAGCATCAAGTCGCGAGTTGAAATCCCGTTGGCTGTGAAAAGGGTGAAGGTGAGAGTGTGGAAGAAAACTCAACACCGCTAATCATCAAGCTCTCCACAGGTGATGGAAGGTGTTGGCACAAAATGAGCACGGGTGTGTTGGCACAAAATGAGCACGGGTGTGTTGGCTAAAATGAGCACAGGTGTGTTGGCACAAAATGAACACGGGTGTGTTGGCACAAAATGAGCACGGGTGTGTTGGCACAAAATGAACACAGGTGTGTTGGCACAAAATGAGCACAGGTGTGTTGGCACAAAATGAGCACAGGTGTGTTGGCACAAAATGAGCACAGGTGTGTTGGCACAAAATGAGCACAGGTGTGTTGGCACAAAATGAGCACGGGTGTGTTGGCACAAAATGAGCACAGGTGTGTTGGCACAAAATGAACACAGGTGTGTTGGCACAAAATGAGCACGGGTGTGTTGGCACAAAATGAGCACGGGTGTGTTGGCACACAATGAGCACGGGTGTGTTGGCACAAAATGAGCACAGGTGTGTTGGCTAAAATGAGCACAGGTGTGTTGGCACAAAATGAACACGGGTGTGTTGGCACAAAATGAGCACGGGTGTGTTGGCACAAAATGAACACAGGTGTGTTGGCACAAAATGAGCACAGGTGTGTTGGCACAAAATGAGCACAGGTGTGTTGGCACAAAATGAGCACAGGTGTGTTGGCACAAAATGAGCACAGGTGTGTTGGCACAAAATGAGCACGGGTGTGTTGGCACAAAATGAGCACAGGTGTGTTGGCACAAAATGAACACAGGTGTGTTGGCACAAAATGAGCACGGGTGTGTTGGCACAAAATGAGCACGGGTGTGTTGGCACACAATGAGCACGGGTGTGTTGGCACAAAATGAGCACAGGTGTGTTGGCACAAAATGAGCACAGGTGTGTTGGCACAAAATGAGCACAGGTGTGTTGGCACAAAATGAGCACAGGTGTGTTGGCACAAAATGAGCACGGGTGTGTTGGCACAAAATGAGCACAGGTGTGTTGGCTAAAATGAGCACAGGTGTGTTGGCACAAAATGAGCACAGGTGTGTTGGCACAAAATGAGCACGGGTGTGTTGGCACAAAATGAGCACAGGTGTGTTGGCTAAAATGAACACAGGTGTGTTGGCACAAAATGAGCACAGGTGTGTTGGCACAAAATGAGCACAGGTGTGTTGGCTAAAATGAGCACAGGTGTGTTGGCACAAAATGAGCACAGGTGTGTTGGCACAAAATGAGCACGGGTGTGTTGGCACAAAATGAGCACAGGTGTGTTGGCTAAAATGAACACAGGTGTGTTGGCACAAAATGAGCACAGGTGTGTTGGCACAAAATGAGCACAGGTGTGTTGGCACAAAATGAACACAGGTGTGTGCGACAGTGAAGACTTACCTGTCAGCTCATTCTTGAAGTGTCGGCGCTTCACAGGAAAAGATTGGCGAAGGTGTGAGTTCCATGGAGGATGACGTGATGAAGGTGTGAGTTCCATGGAGGATGACGTGATGAAGGTGTGAGTTCCATGGAGGATGACGTGATGAAGGTGTGAGTTCCATGGAGGATGACGTGATGAAGGTGTGAGTTCCATGGAGGATGACGTGATGAAGGTGTGAGTTCCATGGAGGACAGTGACGTGCGGTGAGGTTCATGGCAGGTGAGGCACTGACTTCATCACAGTCACATTTACAAACATATGAACCCTAAAGAGTATCTTATTCACCATTTGGTTGGCAGCATTTAACGGGTTATGTTTAAAAGTTCATACCAGCATTCTTCCCTGCTTGCCACTCAGCATCAAGGCTTGGAATTGGGGGTTAAATCACCAACAATTATTCCCGGGCGTGGCGCCGCTGCTGCCCACTGCTCCCCTCACCTCCCAGGGGGTGATCAAGGGGATGGGTCAAATGCAGAGGACAAATTTCACCACACCTAGTGTGTGTGTGACAATCATTGGTACTTTAACTTAACTTTAACTTTACACATACAAACTGTAGCACACAAAAAAGCAGGTTTGCTTGATATCAGTCATCAACAATTGCATCATCATCAGAGAAATGGACATTGAAACACTGTAGGTGTGACTTGGTAGGATATGTACAGTGTTTACTTGGTAGGATATGTACAGTGTTTACTTGGTAGGATATGTACAGTGTTTACTTGCTAGGATATGTACAGTGTTTACTTGCTAGGATATGTACAGTGTTTACTTGGTAGGATATGTACAGTGTTTACTTGCTAGGATATGTACAGTGTTTACTTGCTAGGATATGTACAGTGTTTACTTGCTAGGATATGTACAGTGTTTACTTGCTAGGATATGTACAGTGTTTACTTGCTAGGATATGTACAGTGTTTACTTGCTAGGATATGTACAGTGTTTACTTGGTAGGATATATACAGTGTTTACTTGCTAGGATATGTACAGTGTTTACTTGCTAGGATATGTACAGTGTTTACTTGCTAGGATATGTACAGTGTTTACTTGGTATGATATGTACAGTGTTTACTTGGTAGGATATGTACAGTGTTTACTTGGTAGGATATATACAGTGTTTACTTGCTAGGATATGTACAGTGTTTACTTGGTAGGATATGTACAGTGTTTACTTGCTAGGATATGTACAGTGTTTACTTGGTATGATATGTACAGTGTTTACTTGCTAGGATATGTACAGTGTTTACTTGGTAGGATATGTACAGTGTTTACTTGGTAGGATATGTACAGTGTTTACTTGCTAGGATATGTAGTGTTTACTTGGTAGGATATGTACAGTGTTTACTTGGTAGGATATGTACAGTGTTTACTTGGTAGGATATGTACAGTGTTTACTTGGTAGGATATGTACAGTGTTTACTTGGTAGGATATGTACAGTGTTTACTTGGTAGGATATGTACAGTGTTTACTTGCTAGGATATGTACAGTGTTTACTTGGTAGGATATGTACAGTGAGTACTTGGTAGGATATGTACAGTGTTTACTTGGTAGGATATGTACAGTGTTTACTTGCTAGGATATGTACAGTGTTTACTTGGTAGGATATGTACAGTGTTTACTTGCTAGGATATGTACAGTGTTTACTTGGTAGGATATGTACAGTGTTTACTTGGTAGGATATGTACAGTGTTTACTTGCTAGGATATGTACAGTGTTTACTTGGTAGGATATGTACAGTGTTTACTTGGTAGGATATGTACAGTGTTTACTTGCTAGGATATGTACAGTGTTTACTTGGTAGGATATGTACAGTGTTTACTTGGTATGATATGTACAGTGTTTACTTGGTAGGATATGTACAGTGTTTACTTGGTAGGATATGTACAGTGTTTACTTGCTAGGATATGTACAGTGTTTACTTGCTAGGATATGTACAGTGTTTACTTGGTAGGATATGTACAGTGTTTACTTGGTAGGATAAGTACAGTGTTTACTTGCTAGGATATGTACAGTGTTTACTTGGTAGGATATGTACAGTGTTTACTTGGTAGGATATGTACAGTGTTTACTTGGTAGATATGTACAGTGTTTACTTGGTAGGATATGTACAGTGTTTACTTGGTAGGATATGTAAAGTGTTTACTTGGTAGGATATGTACAGTGTTTACTTGGTAGGATATGTAAAGTGTTTACTTGGTAGATATGTACAGTGTTTACTTGGTAGGATATGTACAGTGTTTACTTGGTAGGATATGTACAGTGTTTACTTGCTAAGATATGTACAGTGTTTACTTGCTAGGATATGTACAGTGTTTACTTGGTAGGATATGTACAGTGTTTACTTGGTAGGATATGTACAGTGTTTACTTGCTAGGATATGTACAGTGTTTACTTGGTAGGATATGTACAGTGTTTACTTGGTAGGATATGTACAGTGTTTACTTGCTAGGATATGTACAGTGTTTACTTGGTAGGATATGTACAGTGTTTACTTGGTAGGATATGTACAGTGTTTACTTGGTAGGATATGTACAGTGTTTACTTGCTAGGATATGTACAGTGTTTACTTGGTAGGATATGTACAGTGTTTACTTGCTAGGATATGTACAGTGTTTACTTGGTAGGATATGTACAGTGTTTACTTGGTAGGATATGTACAGTGTTTACTTGCTAGGATATGTACAGTGTTTACTTGCTAGGATATGTACAGTGTTAACTTGGTAGATATGTACAGTGTTTACTTGGTAGGATATGTACAGTGTTTACTTGGTAGGATATGTAAAGTGTTTACTTGGTAGGATATGTACAGTGTTTACTTGGTAGATATGTACAGTGTTTACTTGGTAGGATATGTACAGTGTTTACTTGGTAGATATGTACAGTGTTTACTTGGTAGGATATGTACAGTGTTTACTTGGTAGGATATGTAAAGTGTTTACTTAGTAGGATATGTACAGTGTTTACTTGGTAGATATGTACAGTGTTTACTTGCTAGGATGTGTACAGTGTTTACTTGCTAGGATATGTACAGTGTTTACTTGGTAGGATATGTACAGTGTTTACTTGGTAGGATGTGTACAGTGTTTACTTGGTAGGATATGTACAGTGTTTACTTGGTAGGATATGTAAAGTGTTTACTTGGTAGGATATGTACAGTGTTTACTTGGTAGGATATGTAAAGTGTTTACTTGGTAGGATATGTACAGTGTTTACTTGGTAGGATATGTACAGTGTTTACTTGGTAGATATGTACAGTGTTTACTTGGTAGGATATGTACAGTGTTTACTTGGTAGGATATGTACAGTGTTTACTTGGTAGGATATGTACAGTGTTTACTTGGTAGGATATGTACAGTGTTTACTTGGTAGGATATGTACAGTGTTTACTTGGTAGGATATGTACAGTGTTTACTTGGTAGGATATGTACAGTGTTTACTTGGTAGGATGTGTACAGTGTTTACTTGGTAGGATATGTACAGTGTTTACTTGGTAGGATATGTACAGTGTTTACTTGGTAGGATGTGTACAGTGTTTACTTGCTAACCCTAACCCTGACCCCTAAAGGGACAAGCGGTACAAAATGGATGGTGTTAGTCACTTTGTTACTGACACGCCCTCTTTTATAAGCCACGCCCACTCCATTCTAGAAGAAAAACCTTGGTGTCCATATCTTACTGGACTTCACTTATAAATGACTTATTCACACATAAATATGTTATAAATATTTATTTACATACCTTCATTGTTTCCAAAAAGTGTCTGTAACAAGGCAGTAAAACGGCTGATCCAGCAAAACAGAATTTGTGGTCATGGACCCACGAGCTGCGCAAGCTAGCTCTCCAACCAGCTAAACAGACTCAATAACTCCACGTGACGTTTTGCTTAATTTACTGAGGGATTTGTGAAAGTCAAACAAGAATGTCATTGTAAGTTAATAATACTAACTAAACCTGTTAGCATATTAGCTCATGCTAACAACGCTAGCTTCATTACGTTACGCTAGCATGTACAAATGTGCATGGAAACTCTCCTACAGACACCACACATGTGACACTTTAGTAAGTAAGAATTGTTGTAGTTATATTGTAAAACTTGGGAGTGACGAATGAAGGATCCATACGAGTAGGAACACTAATTTTTTTTAATGAATACTTACGTCTACTACGCTACTGTACTTTGTTGGTCATTACGGGGGTACTTAATGAATACTTAGGTCTACTACACTACTGTACTTTGTTGGTCATTACGGGGGTACTTAATGAATACTTAGGTCTACTACACTACTGTATGTAATGATGTCATTAAGGGGAGCCAAGTGGTGAGAAAGGTTTGAGAAGGTCTACTCTAGAATATTGGGAGTTATCTTCAGTTAAGATAAGTCTCTAAAGTTTTAAAGTCCAAGCTGCTCACTCAGAGCAAGTTTGGAAGAAGGCAACATTGTTTTATGAACAACTTGGCAGTTTGACTGTCCTGGTCCCGGGGTAGACCTCCTCAGTGGTCCCCAGGTAGACCTTCTCAGTGGTCCCTGGCAGACCTCCTCAGTGGTCCCTGGCAGACCTCCTCAGTGGTCCCGGGGTAGACCTCCTCAGTGGTCCCCAGGTAGACCTCCTCAGTGGTCCCCAGGCAGACCTCCTCAGTGGTCCCGGGGCAGACCTCCTCAGTGGTCCCGGGGCAGACCTCCTCAGTGGTCCCCAGGTAGACCTCCTCAGTGGTCCCCAGGTAGACCTCCTCAGTGGTCCCCAGGCAGACCTCCTCAGTGGTCCCGGGGCAGACCTCCTCAGTGGTCCCCAGGCAGACCTCCTCAGTGGTCCCGGGGCAGACCTCCTCAGTGGTCCCCAGGCAGACCTCCTCAGTGGTCCCGGGGCAGACCTCCTCAGTGGTCCCCAGGTAGACCTCCTCAGTGGTCCCCAGGTAGACCTCCTCAGTGGTCCCCAGGCAGACCTCCTCAGTGGTCCCGGGGCAGACCTCCTCAGTGGTCCCCAGGCAGACCTCCTCAGTGGTCCCGGGCAGACCTCCTCAGTGGTCCCGGGCAGACCTCCTCAGTGGTCCCTGGCAGACCTCCTCAGTGGTCCCTGGCAGACCTCCTCAGTGGTCCCGGGCAGACCTCCTCAGTGGTCCCCAGGCCTCGGTGGAGCAGGAAGGTTAATATTTGAAGGAAGGAAAGCCCATAAATATGAGCAGAGGGACTATTCATTAAATAAGCACTTCTTAAATATTCTCCTGAGGCTGCTGCTTTTGTTTAAAGATGATTGATGGACTCTATTAGTTGCACCTCCATTCTTACTTCTCTTTCTGCTGTCAGCTGGCCTTCCTCCTCCTCTCCAGGGGCCCATGTTTCTCCCAGCTCCTGACAGGCTAATGAGGCCCTGCTGAATCCTAGCTTTGCACCCTGGAGCTACATCCAGACAGGGGCCAGCATGGAGCTACATCCAGACAGGGGCCAGCATGGAGCTACATCCAGACAGGGGCCAGCATGGAGCTACATCCAGAGAGGGGCCAGCATGGAGCTACATCCAGACAGGGGCCAGCATGGAGCTACATCCAGACAGGGGCCAGCATGGAGCTACATCCAGACAGGGGCCAGCATGGAGCTACATCCAGACAGGGGCCAGCATGGAGCTACATCCAGACAGGGGCCAGCATGGAGCTACATCCAGACAGGGGCCAGCATGGAGCTACATCCAGACAGGGGCCAGCATGGAGCTACATCCAGACAGGGGCCAGCATGGAGCTACATCCAGACAGGGGCCAGCATGGAGCTACATCCAGACAGGGGCCAGCATGGAGCTACATCCAGACAGGGGCCAGCATGGAGCTACATCCAGACAGGGGCCAGCATGGATGTTATGTGGCCCCCAGCAAGGCCTCCTGCCAACAAAGGCTGCACGTCAAATCTGGAACTCAGCCCAGATTTTGGGGAGCAAATTCAGAAGATCATTGCTGTGGCATTTGTGCTGTCACTGTAGGCTTTTTTTCATATGTCCATTATTGTTTTCATATATATATATAAATATATATATATATATATATATATATATATATATATATATATATATATATATATATATATATATATATATATATATATATATATATATGTGTGTGGGAAAAAATCACAAGACTATTTCATCTCTACAGGCCTGTTTCATGAGGGATTTCCTCAATCCTCAGGAGATTTTAATGGAAGCATTCACATACCATGGTTTATATAGGGCACAGAGTGGGTGGGTACATGCAGGCGTGGGGGCGTGGTGATTGACTCATGTGTTACCTAGGAGGTGTTTCCTTCTGTGACGGCATGCTGATACAATTTCGCTGCGCTTGTTGAGGGATGACAAGTCTGGACGGTATATGATAAACAGTTTCTCTTTTAAGCATAGGTTGCATCTTTTGTTACCACTGTTGTAAGGTGTGCTGGATGCAAGAATTTGCCATGTTATTGAGTATTCAACATTATTGTCTTTGAGATTCCAAATGTGTTTGCTGAGTTCTGTAGTGTTCCGCAGGCTTTTGCATCTGAAAGAAGTCTTGTGATTGTTCCATCTGGTTTTGAATTCTCCCTCAGTTAATCCTACGTATGTGTCGGATGTGTTAATGTCCTTGCGTATTACCTTTGCTTGGTAAACAACTGATGATTGTAAGCACCCCCCGTTGAGAGGGCAATCAGGTTTCTTGCGGCAGTTACAGCTTTTGTCGGTTTTGGAGTCGTTCTGCCTGGTGGTGGGCG
>NC_084738.1:71781595-71786595 GCF_033978785.1 Entelurus aequoreus | reverse complement strand
TGGTGTACTAATTGTGTACTAATGGTGTACTAATGGTGTACTAATTGTGTACTAATGGTGTACTAGTTGTGTATTAATGGTGTACTAATGGTGTACTAATTGTGTACTAATGGTGTACTAGTTGTGTACTAATGGTGTACTAATGGTGTACTAATGGTGTACTAATTGTGTACTAATGGTGTACTAGTTGTGTACTAATGGTGTACTAATTGTGTACTAATGGTGTACTAGTTGTGTACTAATGGTGTACTAATGGTGTACTAGTTGTGTACTAATGGTGTACTAATTGTGTACTAATGGTGTACTATTTGTGTACTAATGGTGTACTAATGGTGTACTATTTGTGTACTAATGGTGTACTAATGGTGTACTAATGGTGTACTAATGGTGTACTAGTTGTGTACTAATGGTGTACTAATTGTGTACTAGTTGTGTACTAATGGTGTACTAATGGTGTACTAATTGTGTACTAATGGTGTACTATTTGTGTACTAATGGTGTACTAATGGTGTACTAGTTGTGTACTAATGGTGTACTAATGGTGTACTAATTGTGTACTAATGGTGTACTATTTGTGTACTAATGGTGTACTAATGGTGTACTAATGGTGTACTAGTTGTGTACTAATGGTGTACTAATTGTGTACTAATGGTGTACTAATGGTGTACTAATTGTGTACTAATGGTGTACTAATGGTGTACTAGTTGTGTACTAGTTGTGTACTAATGGTGTACTAATTGTGTACTAATGGTGTACTAATGGTGTACTAATGGTGTACTAATGGTGTACTAATGGTGTACTAGTTGTGTACTAATGGTGTACTAGTTGTGTACTAATGGTGTACTAATGGTGTACTAATGGTGTACTAGTTGTGTACTAATGGTGTACTAGTTGTGTACTAATGGTGTACAGTGCAGCGCATAACAACTGTCCCATTTGTTTGTTTCACTGTATTTTTCGGACCATAGAGTGCACCGTATAAAAGGTGTATTATAAGATTGTTTTCAACATTTCCTTGTGGTCTACATACCATGTAATGATGACCATACCCTAATGCTCCTTGTGGTCTACATACCATGTAATGATGACCATACCCTAATGCTCCTTGTGGTCTACATACCATGTAATGATGACCATACCCTAATGCTCCTTGTGGTCTACATACCATGTAATGACGACCATACCCTAATGCTCCTTGTGGTCTACATACCATGTAATGACAACCATACCCTAATGCTCCTTGTGGTCTACATACCATGTAATGATGACCATACCCTAATGTTCCTTGTGGTCTACATACCATGTAATGATGACCATACCCTAATGCTCCTTGTGGTCTACATACCATGTAATGATGACCATACCCTAATGCTCCTTGTGGTCTACATACCATGTAATGACAACCATACCCTAATGCTCCTTGTGGTCTACATACCATGTAATGATGACCATACCCTAATGTTCCTTGTGGTCTACATACCATGTAATGATGACCATACCCTAATGTTCCTTGTGGTCTACATACCATCTAATGATGACCATACCCTAATGCTCCTTGTGGTCTACATACCATGTAATGATGACCATACCCTAATGCTAATCTGTGTACATTATACATTTCACAACATACTGTGATAGTGGGATGTTGTGTCTTCGTATAAAGGAATGTAGTATTATTATGTAGTATATTGTAGTATTATTATGTAGTATAAAGTAGTATTATTATGTAGTATATTGTAGTATTATTATGTAGTATAATGTAGTGTTATAATGTAGTATATTGTAGTATTATTATGTAGTATAATGTAGTATTATTATGTAGTATAATGTAGTGTTATAATGTAGTATATTGTAGTATTATTATGTAGTATAATGTAGTGTTATAATGTAGTATAATGTAGTATTATTATGTAGTGTTATAATGTAGTATAATGTAGTATTATTATGTAGTATAATGTAGTATTATTATGTAGTATATTGTAGTGTTATAATGTAGTATATTGTAGTAGTATTATGTAGTATATTGTAGTATTATTATGTAGTATATTTTAGTATTATTATGTAGTATAAAGTAGTATTATTATGTAGTATAAAGTAGTATTATTATGTAGTATATTGTAGTATTGTGTAGTGTTCAGAGGGAACGTTTAGTAGGAAAGAGGAGAAGTAAATAGTGGGCGGGGCTATCCCTGATTAGCACACATTGATCACCTGACCTGATCATTGATCACCTGACCTGATCAGCTGTTTACTGAGCACTCGGACGAGCAGAGAGATTGACAGGTGGTGGAGTGTGAGTGACAGTCCACGGAAGGGGGGAGGGGCGTGATAATGGAGAGACAAGCCTCGGGAGGAAATGGAGACGATGAGTGTTGGCCAGAGATGCAGGTGAAGCAGGTGAAGCAGGTGGAGCAGGTGAAGCAGGTGATGCAGGTGATGCAGGTGAAGCAGGTGAAGCAGGTGGAGCAGGTGATGCAGGTGATGCAGGTGGAGCAGGTGAAGCAGGTGATGCAGGTGATGCAGGTGGAGCAGGTGATGCAGGTGAAGCAGGTGAAGCAGGTGATGCAGGTGAAGCAGGTGAAGCAGGTGATGCAGGTGAAGCAGGTGGAGCAGGTGATGCAGGTGAAGCAGGTGAAGCAGGTGGAGCAGGTGATGCAGGTGAAGCAGGTGAAGCAGGTGATGCAGGTGATGCAGGTGGAGCAGGTGATGCAGGTGGAGCAGGTGAAGCAGGTGAAGCAGGTGAAGCAGGTGGAGCAGGTGATGCAGGTGAAGCAGGTGAAGCAGGTGATGCAGGTGAAGCAGGTGAAGCAGGTGAAGCAGGTGATGCAGGTGAAGCAGGTGGGTGGGAGACGTGGAGGCAGGGTAAAGATGGAGGGAGGGTGGTTGCATATTAAAAATGCAGCAGTGGGGATTCTCAGTAATTAGATGACAAAACGGAGATGAGAGAGAGGGGTCACACACAATGCCACCGCCGCAGGGTAATTTGTAAGTGTCAATCACCCGCCTGCCGGGGGAGAGGGGGCGGGGGCGGGGGCGGGGGCGGGGGCGGGAGGATGGAGATAGAAGCAGAATGTGAGGCTGCTGGCAGGCTGGCGGTGCGGTGAGGGAATGTCACATTTGTAGCTACTTTAACCTTCTACTAATCACACAAGCACATGCTTTTCACTGAGCTGTACTAGCAAACAAAGAAAGGTAAGTAGCAGTCAAACCACAAACTGATCCTGGCGACCATCACACACCTCATCTGTGCCCGCTCACTAAGACCAGTCAGGAAAACTGCCAGCCAGGATTGGACTGGCAAAATAAAAGTGGAACCTTCAGGGAAACTGTTTGTCTCCGAAGAGGTTTCTCCTCTCATCAGTTCATGGTCATGACTCAGATTGGTCAGATCTAGTCCAGACCTTTGGACTGAGATTAGTCTGATCTAGTCCAAATATTTAGACTTACATTGGTCAGATCTAGTCCAGACCTTTGGACTGAGATTAGTCTGATCTAGTCCAAATATTTAGACTTACATTGGTCAGATCTAGTCCAGACCTTTGGACTGAGATTAGTCTGATCTAGTCCAAATATTTAGACTTACATTGGTCAGATCTAGTCCAGACCTTTGGACTGAGATTAGTCTGATCTAGTCCAATATTTAGACTTACATTGGTCAAATCTAGTCCAGACCTTTGGACTGAGATTAGTCTGATCTAGTCCAATATTTAGACTTACATTGGTCAAATCTAGTCCAGACCTTTGGACTGAGATTAGTCTGATCCAGTCCAAATATTTAGACTTACATTGGTCAGATCTAGTCCAGACCTTTGGACTGAGATTAGTCTGATCTAGTCCAAATATTTAGACTTACATTGGTCAGATCTAGTCCAGACCTTTGGACTGAGATTAGTCTGATCTAGTCCAATTATTTAGACTTACATTGGTCAAATCTAGTCCAGACCTTTGGACTGAGATTAGTCTGATCTAGTCCAATATTTAGACTTACATTGGTCAAATCTAGTCCAGACCTTTGGACTGAGATTAGTCTGATCCAGTCCAAATATTTAGACTTACATTGGTCAGATCTAGTCCAGACCTTTGGACTGAGATTAGTCTGATCTAGTCCAAATATTTAGACTTACATTGGTCAGATCTAGTCCAGACCTTTGGACTGAGATTAGTCTGATCCAGTCCAAATATTTAGACTTACATTGGTCAGATCTAGTCCAGACCTTTGAACTGAGATTAGTCTGATCCAGTCCAAATATTTAGACTTACATTGGTCAGATCTAGTCCAGACCTTTGGACTGAGATTAGTCTGATCTAGTCCAAATATTTAGACTCATGTCTACTTGTCACTAGGTGGCAGTATACTGGTCACTAGTTGGCAGTATACTTGTCACTAGGTGTCAGTATACCGGTCACTAGGTGGCAGTATACTTGTCACTAGTTGGCAGTATACTGGTCACTAGGTGGCAGTATACTGGTCACTAGGTGGCAGTATACTGGTCACTAGGTGGCAGTATACTGGTCACTAGGTGGCAGTATACTTGTCACTGGGTGGCAGTATACTGGTCACTAGGTGGCAGTATACTGGTCACTAGGTGGCAGTATACTGGTCACTAGGTGGCAGTATACTGCTCACTAGGTGGCAGTATACTTGTCACTAGGTGTCAGTATACTGGTCACTAGGTGGCAGTATACTGGTCACTAGGTGGCAGTATACCGGTCACTAGGTGGCAGTATACTTGTCACTAGTTGGCAGTATACTGGTCACTAGGTGGCAGTATACTTGTCACTGGGTGGCAGTATACTGGTCACTAGGTGGCAGTATACTGGTCACTAGGTGGCAGTATATTGGTCAGTAGGCGGCAGTATACTGGTCACTAGGTGGCAGTATACTGGTCACTGGGTGGCAGTATACTGGTCACTAGGTGGCAGTATACTGGTCACTAGGTGGCAGTATACTGGTCACTAGGTGGCAGTATACTGGTCACTGGGTGGCAGTATACTGGTCA
>NC_084738.1:71731595-71776595 GCF_033978785.1 Entelurus aequoreus | reverse complement strand
AAATATAAAAATTCAGTGTCAAAAAAATGAGACAGAATTTTTCAGCAGTGAATTTTTTGACACTGACTTTTAAAACATTGATTTGAATGTTTCAATTGTTGCTGTAAACAAACTGAGCTGACAACATGGAAGTGCCAACATTGACTTGCACACATTCAGTGTGAGGGGAAGGCTCTGCTAATAAACAATCTCCTCCATATTAGCAGACACTTCAGGACTTCCTCCTAGCACTTTGGTCAATTGTGCAAACATGAACGTGCAAAAGTCTTTTTCATCAACTACTTTGGATTTATGTTCCAATAGTTTTGTATACAAACAATTACACTTTTATCCTAACGATGTTGTCCTAAATATATTATCATAAACATATGATCCTAAATATATGATCCTAAATATATTATCATAAAGATATTATCCTAAATATATTACCCTAAATATATTATCATAAAGATATTATCCTAAAGATATTATCCTAAAGATATTAACCCTAACCCATAGTTAGGACACCCTGTAATACAACACTGACCAATGGAAGACATAGTTAGGACACCCTGTAATACAACACTGACCAATGGAAGACATAGTTAGGACACCCTGTAATACAACACTGAACAATGGAAGACATAGTTAGGACACCCTGTAATACAACACTGAACAATGGAAGACATAGTTAGGACACCCTGTAATACAACACTGAACAATGGAAGACATAGTTAGGACACCCTGTAATACAACACTGAACAATGGAAGACATAGTTAGGACACCCTGTAATACAACACTGAACAATGGAAGACATAGTTAGGACACCCTGTAATATAACACTGAACAATGGAAGACATAGTTAGGACACCCTGTAATACAACACTGAACAATGGAAGACATAGTTAGGACACCCTGTAATACAACAATGGAAGACATAGTTAGGACACCCTGTAATACAACACTGAACAATGGAAGACATAGTTAGGACACCCTGTAATACAACACTGAACAATGGAAGACATAGTTAGGACACCCTGTAATACAACACTGAACAATGGAAGACATAGTTACGACACCCTGTAATACAACACTGAACAATGGAAGACATAGTTAGGACACCCTGTAATACAACACTGAACAATGGAAGACATAGTTAGGACACCCTGTAATACAACACTGAACAATGGAAGACATAGTTAGGACACCCTGTAATACAACACTGAACAATGGAAGACATAGTTAGGACACCCTGTAATACAACACTGAACAATGGAAGACATAGTTAGGACACCCTGTAATACAACACTGACCAATGGAAGACATAGTTAGGACACCCTGTAATACAACACTGAACAATGGAAGACATAGTTAGGACACCCTGTAATACAACAATGGAAGACATAGTTAGGACACCCTGTAATACAACACTGACCAATGGAAGACATAGTTAGGACACCCTGTAATACAACACTGACCAATGGAAGACATAGTTAGGACACCCTGTAATACAACAATGGAAGACATAGTTAGGACACCCTGTAATACAACACTGACGAATGGAAGACATAGTTAGGACACCCTGTAATACAACAATGGAAGACATAGTTAGGACACCCTGTAATACAACAATGGAAGACATAGTTAGGACACCCTGTAATACAACACTGAACAATGGAAGACATAGTTAGGACACCCTGTAATACAACACTGAACAATGGAAGACATAGTTAGGACACCCTGTAATACAACACTGAACAATGGAAGACATAGTTACGACACCCTGTAATACAACAATGGAAGACATAGTTAGGACACCCTGTAATACAACACTGACCAATGGAAGACATAGTTAGGACACCCTGTAATACAACAATGGAAGACATAGTTAGGACACCCTGTAATACAACACTGAACAATGGAAGAAATAGTTAGGACACCCTGTAATACAACAATGGAAGACATAGTTAGGACACCCTGTAATACAACACTGAACAATGGAAGACATAGTTAGGACACCCTGTAATACAACAATGGAAGACATAGTTAGGACACCCTGTAATACAACACTGAACAATGGAAGACATAATTAGGACACCCTGTAATACAACACTGAACAATGGAAGACATAGTTAGGACACCCTGTAATACAACACTGACCACTGAAAGACATAGTTAGGACACCCTGTAATACAACAATGGAAGACATCGTTAGGACACCCTGTAATACAACACTGACCACTGAAAGACATAGTTAGGACACCCTGTAATACAACAATGGAAGACATAGTTAGGACACCCTGTAATACAACAATGGAAGACATAGTTAGGACACCCTGTAATACAACAATGGAAGACATAGTTAGGACACCCTGTAATACAACAAGGGAAGACATAGTTAGGACACCCTGTAATACAACAATGGAAGACATAGTTAGGACACCCTGTAATACAACAATGGAAGACATAGTTAGGACACCCTGTAATACAACACTGAACAATGGAAGACATAGTTAGGACACCCTGTAATACAACACTGAAGACATAGTTAGGACACCCTGTAATACAACACTGAACAATGGAAGACATAGTTAGGACACCCTGTAATACAACACTGAACAATGGAAGACATAGTTAGGACACCCTGTAATACAACACTGAACAATGGAAGACATAGTTAGGACACCCTGTAATACAACACTGAAGACATAGTTAGGACACCCTGTAATACAACACTGAACAATGGAAGACATAGTTAGGACACCCTGTAATACAACACTGAACAATGGAAGACATAGTTAGGACACCCTGTAATACAACACTGAACAATGGAAGACATAGTTAGGACACCCTGTAATACAACACTGAAGACATAGTTAGGACACCCTGTAATACAACACTGACCAATGGAAGACATAGTTAGGACACCCTGTAATACAACACTGAACAATGGAAGACATAGTTAGGACACCCTGTAATACAACAATGGAAGACATAGTTAGGACACCCTGTAATACAACACTGAACAATGGAAGACATAGTTAGGACACCCTGTAATACAACACTGAACAATGGAAGACATAGTTAGGACACCCTGTAATACAACACTGACCACTGAAAGACATAGTTAGGACACCCTGTAATACAACAATGGAAGACATCGTTAGGACACCCTGTAATACAACACTGACCACTGAAAGACATAGTTAGGACACCCTGTAATACAACAATGGAAGACATAGTTAGGACACCCTGTAATACAACAATGGAAGACATAGTTAGGACACCCTGTAATACAACAATGGAAGACATAGTTAGGACACCCTGTAATACAACAAGGGAAGACATAGTTAGGACACCCTGTAATACAACAATGGAAGACATAGTTAGGACACCCTGTAATACAACAATGGAAGACATAGTTAGGACACCCTGTAATACAACACTGAACAATGGAAGACATAGTTAGGACACCCTGTAATACAACACTGAAGACATAGTTAGGACACCCTGTAATACAACACTGAACAATGGAAGACATAGTTAGGACACCCTGTAATACAACACTGAACAATGGAAGACATAGTTAGGACACCCTGTAATACAACACTGAACAATGGAAGACATAGTTAGGACACCCTGTAATACAACACTGAAGACATAGTTAGGACACCCTGTAATACAACACTGAACAATGGAAGACATAGTTAGGACACCCTGTAATACAACACTGAACAATGGAAGACATAGTTAGGACACCCTGTAATACAACACTGAACAATGGAAGACATAGTTAGGACACCCTGTAATACAACACTGAAGACATAGTTAGGACACCCTGTAATACAACACTGAAAGTGGAGATGGAGAAGCTGACACAGCACAAGCACAGGGAGAAGATGTAGTGGGCGGAGCTTAGGAGCACCAGCAGAGGGAGATGATGTAGTGGGCGGAGCTTAGGAGCACAAGCAGAGGGAGAGGATGTAGTGGGCGGAGCTTAGGAGCACAAGCAGAGGGAGAGGATGTAGTGGGCGGAGCTTAGGAGCACAAGCAGAGGGAGAGGATGTAGTGGGCGGAGCTTAGGAGCAAGATGGAGGAGGCTGCCTGCACAGTTAATAGAAGATAAGACAACACTGACCACAGCCAACTGTCACTCAGCCTGACTGACAGCACCACTGCACCTGATAACAGACAACCAATCAGCAGCCAGCATTCTTTACACTCACTAGTCCTGCCAGGACACTACATTAGGAACACTTGCCAGGACACTACATTAGGAACACTGGCTCGTCCTGCCAGGACACTACATTAGGAACACTTGCTAGACACTACATTAGGAACACTTGCCAAGACACTACATTAGGAACACTTGCCAGGACACTACATTAGGAACACTTGCTAGACACTACATTAGGAACACTTGCTAGACACTACATTAGGAACACTTGCTAGACACTACATTAGGAACACTTGCTAGTCCTGCCAGGACACTACATTAGGAACACTTGCTAGACACTACATTAGGAACACTGGCTCGTCCTGCCAGGACACTACATTAGGAACACTTGCCAAGACACTACATTAGGAACACTTGCTAGACACTACATTAGGAACACTGGCTCGTCCTGCCAGGACACTACATTAGGAACACTTGCCAAGACACTACATTAGGAACACTTGCTAGACACTACATTAGGAACACTTGCTAGACACTACATTAGGAACACTTGCTAGACACTACATTAGGAACACTTGCTAGACACTACATTAGGAACACTTGCTAGTCCTGCCAGGACACTACATTAGGAACACTTGCTAGACACTACATTAGGAACACTTGCTAGACACTACATTAGGAACACTTGCCAGGACACTACATTAGGAACACTTGCTAGACACTACATTAGGAACACTTGCTAGACACTACATTAGGAACACTTGCCAGGACACTACATTAGGAACACTGTCCTGCTATGTTGCTCTACATTCAAAAATCATCTTTTTAAATGGTGTCTATATTTAAAGTTATTGTATTTTGTCTCGTTAGAATGTTATTTAGTTTATAGTGAAATATCATGTTATTTTACGGCGTGGCGAAGTTGGTAGAGTGGCCGTGCCAGCAATGAGAGGGTTGCTGGTTACTGGGGTTCAATTCCCACCTTCTACCTTCCTAGTCACGTCCGTTGTGTCCTTGGGCAAGACACTTCACCCTTGCTCCTGATGGCTGCTGGTTAGCGCCTTGCATGGCAGCTCCCGCCATCAGTGTGTGAATGTGTGTGTGAATGGGTGAATGTGTGTGTGAATGTGTGTGTGAATGTGTGTGTGTGAATGTGTGTGTGAATGTGTGTGTGAATGTGTGTGTGAATGGGTGAATGTGTGTGTGAATGTGTGTGTGAATGTGTGTGTGAATGGGTGAATGTGTGTGTGAATGTGTGTGTGAATGTGTGTGTGTGAATGTGTGTGTGAATGTGTGTGTGAATGTGTGTGTGAATGGGTGAATGTGTGTGTGAATGTGTGTGTGAATGTGTGTGTGTGAATGTGTGTGTGAATGTGTGTGTGAATGGGTGAATGTGTGTGTGAATGTGTGTGTGAATGTGTGTGTGAATGTGTGTGAATGTGTGTGTGAATGGGTGAATGTGTGTGTGAATGTGTGTGTGAATGTCTGTGTGAATGTGTGTGTGTGAATGTGTGTGTGTGAATGTGTGTGTGAATGTGTGTGTGAATGGGTGAATGTGTGTGTGAATGTGTGTGTGAATGTGTGTGTGAATGTGTGTGTGTGAATGTGTGTGTGAATGTGTGTGTGAATGGGTGAATGTGTGTGTGAATGTGTGTGTGAATGTGTGTGTGAATGTGTGTGTGAATGTGTGTGTGAATGTGTGTGAATGGGTGTGTGAATGTGTGTGTGAATGTGTGTGTGAATGGGTGAATGTGGAAATAGTGTCAAAGCGCTTTGAGTACCTTGAAGGTAGAAAAGCGCTATATTCCCATTTATCATTTATTATTATTTACTCTATTTAAATTATGATACTTAAATATTTAAAATAACTGTTTGTCTATATTGAAAATAGTTTGTATATAGTTAAAGCATGTTTTTTTTAATACTTGAAATATATTATTTTTGTTTATAATTTACGTGTATTTTTTGTCTATTTAAATTGTTATTTTTGTCTTTAGTTTAATCATTTTACATTTTTATTTATATTTATATATATATATATATATATATATATATATATATATATATATATATATATATATATATATATATATATATATATATATATATAAATATATATACAGTAAATATATATAATCCATATCTAAAATTTCAATGTTTTTTTAAGTCTATATTTACATTCTTTATTTTAAAATTGTCATTTTTTGTCTATATTTAAAATGACAATTTTAAATATAGACAAAACAAAGCAATTTGTGTCAATCGTTCAAACTCCATGATTTTTGTCAATACTTCAATTGATGTTATTTTTGTCGATATTTAAAATTATGTACATTTCGTCAGTTGTATTTTTGTCAATAGTTGAAATATTATTTTTGTCTATTTACATTATTTTCATATTTTAATATTTAAAATATATTTTTTGTCTTTATCAAAAATATTTTTGTCTATCGTTAAAACATGTTATTTTTCTTTATAGTATGAATATATTTATTGTCTATTTAAAATATTATTTTGTGTGCAGGTAAAACATTTGTCTATGTTTATTTTTTATTTTTTTTAAATTGACATTTTTTCTCTGTACTCAAAATAAATGTTTTTGTCTATAGTTTAAATTACATTCATTTTGTCTATAGTTAAAACAATGTTATTTTTGTATATAGTTCAAGTTACCCACATCCATCCATCCATCCATCCATTTCCTACCGCTTGTCCCTTTTTGGGGTCGCGGGGGGTGCCGGAGCCTATCTCAGCTACAATCGGGTGGAAGGCGGGGTACACCCTGGACAAGTCGCCACCTCATCACAGGGCCAACACAGATAGACAACATTCACACACTAGAGACCATTTAGTGTTGCCAAGCAACCTATCCCCCTTTGGAGGTGGGAGGGGCCTATCCTCAGGTGCATGTCTTTGGAGGTGGGAGGGGCCTATCCCCAGGTGCATGTCTTTGGAGGTGGGAGGGGCCTATCCCCAGGTGCATGTCTATCACCACCTCTACACACTTGCACTGCACCATCCTACTCTACACACCTGCACTGCACCATCCTACTACCACCTCTACACACCTGCACTGCACCATCCTACTCTACACACCTGCACTGCACCATCCTACTATCACCTCTACACACCTGCACTGCACCATCCTACTACCACCTCTACACACCTGCACTGCACCATCCTACTATCACCTCTACACACCTGCACTGCACCATCCTACTCTACACACCTGCACTGCACCATCCTACTATCACCTCTACACACCTGCACTGCACCATCCTACTACCACCTCTACACACCTGCACTGCACCATCCTACTACCACCTCTACACACCTGCACTGCACCATCCTACTATCACCTCTACACACCTGCACTGCACCATCCTACTACCACCTCTACACACCTGCACTGCACCATCCTACTACCACCTCTACACACCTGCACTGCACCATCCTACTCTACACACCTGCACTGCACCATCCTACTATCACCTCTACACACCTGCACTGCACCATCCTACTACCATGCACTGCACCATCCTACTACCACCTCTACACACGTGCACTGCACCATCCTACTACCACCTCTACACACCTGCACTGCACCATCCTACTACCACCTCTACACACCTGCACTGCACCATCCTACTATCACCTCTACACACCTGCACTGCACCATCCTACTACCACCTCTACACACCTGCACTGCACCATCCTACTATCACCTCTACACACCTGCACTGCACCATCCTACTACCACCTCTACACACCTGCACTCCACCATCCTACTACCACCTCTACACACCTGCACTGCACCATCCTACTCTACACACCTGCACTGCACCATCCTACTATCACCTCTACACACCTGCACTGCACCATCCTACTACCATGCACTGCACCATCCTACTACCACCTCTACACACGTGCACTGCACCATCCTACTACCACCTCTACACACCTGCACTGCACCATCCTACTACCACCTCTACACACCTGCACTGCACCATCCTACTATCACCTCTACACACCTGCACTGCACCATCCTACTACCACCTCTACACACCTGCACTGCACCATCCTACTACCACCTCTACACACCTGCACTGCACCATCCTACTCTACACACCTGCACTGCACCATCCTACTATCACCTCTACACACCTGCACTGCACCATCCTACTACCATGCACTGCACCATCCTACTACCACCTCTACACATGTGCACTGCACCATCCTACTACCACCTCTACACACCTGCACTGCACCATCCTACTACCACCTCTACACACCTGCACTGCACCATCCTACTATCACCTCTACACACCTGCACTGCACCATCCTACTACCACCTCTACACACCTGCACTGCACCATCCTACTATCACCTCTACACACCTGCACTGCACCATCCTACTACCACCTCTACACACCTGCACTGCACCATCCTACTATCACCTCTACACACCTGCACTGCACCATCCTACTACCACCTCTACACACCTGCACTGCACCATCCTACTCTACACACCTGCACTGCACCATCCTACTATCACCTCTACACACCTGCACTGCACCATCCTACTACCACCTCTACACACCTGCACTGCACCATCCTACTATCACCTCTACACACCTGCACTGCACCATCCTACTACCACCTCTACACACCTGCACTGCACCATCCTACTATCACCTCTACACACCTGCACTGCACCATCCTACTACCACCTGTACACACCTGCACTGCACCATCCTACTCTACACACCTGCACTGCACCATCCTACTATCACCTCTACACACCTGCACTGCACCATCCTACTACCATGCACTGCACCATCCTACTACCACCTCTACACACCTGCACTCCACCATCCTACTACCACCTCTACACACCTGCACTGCACCATCCTACTCTACACACCTGCACTGCACCATCCTACTATCACCTCTACACACATGCACTGCACCATCCTACTACCACCTCTACACACGTGCACTGCACCATCCTACTACCACCTCTACACACCTGCACTGCACCATCCTACTACCACCTCTACACACCTGCACTGCACCATCCTACTATCACCTCTACACACCTGCACTGCACCATCCTACTACCATGCACTGCACCATCCTACTACCATGCAGTGCACCTCATACACCACCTCCACCATCATGTGCAGGTGGAGCTAATCCAGCTTTTTGTTTTAAATGTCTGCAGAAATAGTCTGATCAGCCCCATTGTGTTGTGTTGTGTTGTGTTGTGTTGTGTTGTGTTGTGTTGTGTTGTGTTGTGTTGTGTGTGCATGAGTGTAGTGTAAGGACGTGTACATTAATGATTGGCCAACACTTCTGAATGGCTCATTCTTCAATGTGCCGCTGTTCTTGCCTCACACACACACACACACACACACACACACACACACACACACACACACACACACACACACACACACACACAGAGAGAGAGTTGATTAATGGTGCATATAGTGTGCAGACGCACGCACAGAACCTCAGTGTGTGAGGGATAGCGCTCTCTATTTAATGGAAGAGTGAAATTCCCTCCTAAGAAAATAAACACATCCAAAGGGCCGAGGGTGGAAGCCCAGCCCGGGGCCACACTGACCCCTGGAGGTGGCAGCAGGAGCTGCAGCCAACATGGCGCAGGAAGACGTTGCCAGCATTTACATGTTTGTTTGTTTCCTTGACCAGCGAGCAAGCGGACATTGCAGAGGACTCATCAGCCAGGACTTGTTTGCATCCTCCTTGGGCTTTGGTGTGTGCAGGCCAGGGAACTTTGGTGTGTGCAGGCCAGGGAACTTTGGTGTGTGCAGGTCAGGGAACTTTGGTGTGTGCAGGCCAGGGAACTTTGGTGTGTGCAGGCCAGGGAACTTTGGTGTGTGCAGGCCAGGGAACTTTGGTGTGTGCAGGCCAGGGAACTTTGGTGTGTGCAGGCCAGGGAACTTTGGTGTGTGCAGGCCAGGGAACTTTGGTGTGTGCAGGCCAGGGAACTTTGGTGTGTGCAGGTCAGGGAACTTTGGTGTGTGCAGGCCAGGGAACTTTGGTGTGTGCAGGCCAGGGAACTTTGGTGTGTGCAGGCCAGGGAACTTTGGTGTGTGCAGGCCAGGGAACTTTGGTGTGTGCAGGTCAGGGAACTTTGGTGTGTGCAGGCCAGGGAACTTTGGTGTGTGCAGGCCAGGGAACTTTGGTGTGTGCAGGCCAGGGAACTTTGGTGTGTGCAGGCCAGGGAACTTTGGTGTGTGCAGGCCAGGGAACTTTGGTGTGTGCAGGCCAGGGAACTTTGGTGTGTGCAGGCCAGGGAACTTTGGTGTGTGCAGGCCAGGGAAAGGAAAGGAAAGGGTTAAGTTCCCTCCTCTGTCTCGTGCTGCGCTCCGTCAGGGTCCATTAAAGCTGCTACACCACAGCAATATGGTGCCATCAATTACAGCTATCAATGTGCACAGGCAGGCCGTATAAACAGGATGGACGGCCACATAAAAGCCAAGCGGCCTGCGGATGCACGCGTCACCACTTTAGAAGGAGCCCACACTTTTACACACACCATATACACACACCATATACACACTCCACATACACACTACTGCCCCCTTGTGGTGATACTCATTTACACATACCATATACACACACCATATACACACTCCACATACACACTACTGCCCCCTTGTGGTGACACTCATTTACACATACCATATACACACACCATATACACACTCCACATACACACTACTGCCCCCTTGTGGTGATACTCATTTACACATACCATATACACACACCATATACACACTCCACATACACACTACTGCCCCCTTGTGGTGATACTCATTTACACATACCATATACACACCATATACACACTCCACGTACACACTACTGCCCCCTTGTGGTGATACTCATTTACACATACCATATACACACCATATACACACTCCACGTACACACTACTGCCCCCTTGTGGTGATACTCATTTACACATACCATATACACACACCATATACACACTCCACATACACACTACTGCCCCCTTGTGGTGATACTCATTTACACATACCATATACACACACCATATACACACTCCACATACACACTACTGCCCCCTTGTGGTGATACTCATTTACACATACCATGTACACACACCATATACACACTCCACATACACACTACTGCCCCCTTGTGGTGACACTCATTTACACATACCATATACACACACTCTACTGCCCCCTTGTGGTGACACTCATTTACACATACCATATACACACTCTACTGTCCCCTTGTGGTGACACTCATTTATACATTTACACACACCATATACACACTCTACTGCCCCCTTGTGGTGACACTCATTTACACACACTACATGCACACTCTACTGCCCCCTGGTGGTGACACATTTACACATTCCATATACATGCACTACATACACACTACATGCACACTCTACTGCCCCCTAGTGGTGACACTCATTTACACATTTACACACACCATATACCATGGGTGTCAAACTCTGGCCCCGTGTAATTCCAATTGGCCCTTGATGCGATATCAAATTAACACTAGAGCTGTCCCGCCGATTATATACAGGTGCGGTGCCGCGGTAACACCGCATTCACAGCTACTTCTCATACTTGCCAACCCTCCCGGGAGACTCCCACATTTCAGTGCCCCTCCCGAAAAATCGTCAAGTCCACTTTTCATCCAGTCCAACGAGTGCTGGCCCAGTCGCATAATATGTGCGGCTGCTGCAAACCACATTCACAAAACAAATACCCAGAATCCCATGCAGCCCTAACTCTTCCGGGCTACAATATACACCCCCGCTACCACCAAACCCCGCCCACCTCAACCGACGCACGGAGAGGGTGTATATTGCAGCCCGGAAGAGTTAGGGCTGCATGGGATTCTGGGTATTTGTTTTGTTGTGTTTATGTTGTGTTACGGTGCGAATGTTCTCCCAAAGTCTGTTTGTCAATCTTGTTTGGTGTGGATTCACAGTGTGGCGCATATTTCTAACAAGGTTAAAGTTATTTTTTCGGGCACCCTCAGTGTAACCTGTATCGCTGTTGATCAAGTATGCGTTGCATTCACGCGTGCAGAAGCCGCACATATTATGTGACTGGGCCAGCACTCGTTGGACTGGGTGACAAGTGGACGTGACGATTTTTCGGGAGGGGCACTGAAATTTGGGAGTCTCCCGGGAGGTTTAGCAAGTATGCCTTGCATTCACGTGTGTGTGCGTACAGAAGCCGCACATATCTTGTGACTGGGCGGGCACGTTATTAGAATGGATGAAAAGCAGACGTGACGACAGTTCGTAGAGGACGTTAAAGGCAGTGCCTTTAAGGCCCCCCCCCAAGACTGGTGGACTACGAGATATAATGACTGATGAACACCTTGGTTGGATAATGAAGGTTGCCTCAGCTCAAAGCCTGAGCCCCGACATGAATGAACTAGCATCCCAGAAAAGATGGCTTGGGCACATCAGATTAGATCAGTGTGTTGCAAACTGAGTAGTTTAAAGTCCTGAATGGTTGTTTTATTCATTGTTATTTTATTTTCACATTTATTAGCCTGTGGAAAAAGTTAATGTTGATATTTACCTCAGAAGGCTGCAAATAGAAAAGAGGCATTACATTTTTATTTAAAAATTGTATTTGATATGCACTTGATATTTTTTAATTATTATTATTATTATTTGAAACTGGATTTTGCATGTCACTATAAAGTTATATAAGCCTTGCTTGTTCCATATTCAATGCAAAACTTATTTGGGTCCCTATTAAAAGGTTCATTTGTTCAACCTCGGCTTTGTTCACTTTTACATTTTGGCCCACTTTGTATTTGAATTTGAAACCCCTGCTGTATACACACACTCTACTGCCCCCTTGTGGTGACACTCATTTACACACACCATATACACACTTGCTAACTTGCATATATATATATATATATATATATATGCCTGGAAAGAAAATAATGTTTGCCTTGGTGCCCTCTAACTTGCCTTGGTGCCCTAAAATATGAGCCCTCCTTTAAGGCAACACTTGCCCTGACCTTAAAAAGTTACAATTGGAGGCCTGCAATACTACTGTAGTATTAATATTTGGGGGGGCGGTTGCCATTTTTATGCTTGAATTCACTTAATTTAGGACCAAAGAAAATTGTAGAATATGCTTTTAAAAAATCACAACAAAATTATTATTTCTGTAGTTAGCTTAGCTATTTGTATGCCAATTGTATGTAATGTATTGTAAATGTGCTTTTAAAACTTACAACAACATAGTAACAATATTTGTAGTTATTTTAGTCATTGTTATGCTTGAAAATGCTTAATTTAGGACCAAAGAAAAGTTTAGAATATGCTAGTAAAAATTACAACAATATAATATCAATATTTGTAGTTATTTCAGCCATTTTTATGCTTGAAAAAGCTTAATTTAGGACCAAAGAAAATTGTAGAATATGCTTTAAAAATTACAACAATATAATATTAATATTGCTAGTTATTGTAGCCATTTAGGACCAAAGAAAAATGTAGACTGTTTGTAAAAATTATAACAATATAATATTAATATTTGTAGTTATTGTAGCCATTTTTATGCTTGAAAATGCTTACTTAAGGACCAAAGAAAATTGTAGATATGCTTTAAAATAATGGAAAAATATGGGCAATATGGTGAATGACATGGACAAAGATAAGACCTTCTGGAGGAAAGTTCTGTGGTCCTATGAAACACAAATGGAGCTGTTTGGCCACAATATGTTTGGAGGAGAAAAGGTGAGGCCTTTAATCCCAGGTGGTGGTAGTATTATGCTCTGGCCTGTTTTGCTGCCAATGGAACTGCTGCTTTAAATGGGACAATGAAAAAGAAGGATTAGCTCCAAATTCTTCAGGACAATATATTATATTATATATTAGTGTTGATTTGATCAGCAGGCACAGGGAAAAAAAAGCTACATTTTTTAGAATGTGTTTATTTAAAAAAACAAAAAAAATGTTGTACAATAAATTGTATTACGGACAAAATGCAACAACAGCAAATAATTGGGGGACATAATTGCTTGGAGTAACAGCTGCCTTGGTGTGAATATTTTCTTTTCTAGGTATGTGTTAATACAGTAAAAGTATGTTAATGAAGCATATTTGAAGAGGAAGTAAAGCAGAAAAAGACTGACTGTTTTAGGTTGAGTTCATCTGCGAGGAGGAGCTACTGCTGCCGGAGCTTTTTGTCTTCTGCCCTCTAGTGGCGCTGGGCTGCCGCTGCACTCGCTGGCTGGAGGCCTCGCGGCTCTTCTCGCTGTGGCTGGCTGAGCATGTGGGGGCCGCTGATGCTTTGCTTCGCACTGCTGACAGAGGAAAATACAGCTAGAAGGATGCCTGCATGGACGCTACAAGACCAACAAACAGGATGGAACAAATGCTGGTTTCCCACACTATGAAGCATTTTAGGGACATCTAATATGGTATACCGTATTTCCTTGAATTGCCGCCGGGAATATAGTATTTGCCTGCCTAGAATTGCAGCCGGGTCAAACTCGTTTCGCAAAATAATTAGCGCATGCTTGGCACTTCCGCTGGGTCAAATATGAGTCATTAAATGACTCCCGCCTCCTGGTGGTAGAGGGCGCTAGTGATCCTTCTTGCGACTTCCAGTACTGCAGAAGAACGGTGCTGCAGAAGAAAACAAGCAGCAAGCCTGAGCAGCGATCGTTTGCTTGCACTTTTAACATGGAGGATTACATATCTAAAATAAAACAGTTTTCTAAACTGGACTTTCAATCGAAGCAGGAGGTAATAATTAAAGGAATATCTCCAGAGACTTTTAAAACTGAAGAAAGATAAGGAAGACTGATTTGATCAGAAGCAGCTGCAGATGGACATCATTTATAAGTAAAGGTAAGACCATAATAACGTTTTTTTTTATTAAATGTGCTTTTCATGATAAGGTAAGCGCCGGAGTGAGAAGAGGTTTTAAAATAATTTGCGCATGCTTGCCCATCCCGCATGCTTTTGGTAAGCGCAGGAGTGAGAAGAGGTTTTAAATTAATTAGCGCCCCGGCGGCTATTCAAGGAAATACGGTAGTAATGTTACAGTTCACTTCTTATTTCTTTTTACTTTCACCTTAATATGTCATCAACTGTAGAGTTCCCTAAAAAAAATCAAATAAAAATGTCAAGTGTAGGGTTCACCTAAAATGATGTTCTAGAACATGTCCAGCCACTGCAGAGACGAGTCATTGCGTCACACACTTTCCTCAACAGAGGAAGGAGTCTACACCAGTTACATTGCAACGAGTCATTACGTCACACACTTTCCTCAGCAGAGGAAGGAGTCTACACCAGTTACATTGCAACGAGTCATTACGTCACACACTTTCCTCAGCAGAGGAAGGAGTCTACACCAGTTACATTGCAATGAGTCATTACGTCACACACTTTCATCAGCAGAGGAAGGAGTCTACACCAGTTAAATTGCAACGAGTCATTACGTCACACACTTTCCTCAACAGAGGAAGGAGTCTACACCAGTTACATTGAAACGAGTCATAACGTCACACACTTTCATCAACAGAGGAAGGAGTCTACACCAGTTACATTGAAACGAGTCATAACGTCACACACTTTCCTCAACAGAGGAAGGAGTCTACACCAGTTACATTGAAACGAGTCATAACGTCACACACTTTCCTCAACAGAGGAAGGAGTCTACACCAGTTACATTGAAAAGTTATTACTTGTATCACCTGACTTCTTAATGGGCGCTGACAAGTCATTGCAAGAGGTAGTCAGTGTAAGTTTTGGTTATTCAATTCTCTTTTCAAAACTGGGAATTATAAAACCAAAAAAAACTGATTGGTTTATTGGGAATTTCATCTTGAAATACAAACAATTAAAAAAACAAATGTGCATTTGGAATTTCAATAGCAATAATTAGATTGTTTTAAAACATCGTTTCACTTCTCTTTATAATAAATACTTAGTACGCAGAAGTGAAAAGCGGACTTGAAACAGATTTGATTTGCTATTTGCGACAGCAGGACTGGAAGTGGACCTTGGTCTGGCCTGCAGTCTAGTCTTGCAGCCTGTCCTGGTCTTTGAACAGCAGGACTGAAAGTTGACCATGGATTGGCCTGCAGGGAGTAACAGTCTAGTCTTGCATCCTGTCCTGGTCTTTAAACAGCAGGACTGGAAGTTGACCATGGACTGGCCTGCAGGGAGTAACAGTCTAGTCTTGCAGCCTGTCCTGGTCTTTGAACAGCAGGACTGGAAGTTGACCATGGACTGGCCTGCAGGGAGTAACAGTCTAGTCTTGCAGCCTGTCCTGGTCTTTAAACAGCAGGACTGGAAGTTGACCATGGACTGGCCTGCAGGGAGTAACAGTCTAGTCTTGCATCCTGTCCTGGTCTTTAAACAGCAGGACTGGAAGTTGACCATGGACTGGCCTGCAGGGAGTAACAGTCTAGTCTTGCATCCTGTCCTGGTCTTTAAACAGCAGGACTGGAAGTTGACCATGGACTGGCCTGCAGGGAGTAACAGTCTAGTCTTGCAGCCTGTCCTGGTCTTTGAACAGCAACGTGTTGCAATATGTAAAACTAGTGCTGTCAGCGGATTATGATCTTAATCACACTTGAGGACTTGGATTCGTGGCAGTAAATGACTTGCTTACATAACCTAAAATAAAGAATCCTTAAATACTATCTAAGTCACCATTCCAGGTTACAGACACAATATTACCTGCTCACAGATGCTACCTGCTGGATGTGTGAGCACACTGCAGCTAGTCCTAGACCGTCCCACGCTTCAGTGGCACGCAGGATTCTCACAGGAATGAGGCGACACCACTAAATGACTGCACATGCAGAGATGCAAACACGGACATGCACGATGCTAAATCAAGTCATGAGACAAAAGCGTGCAAGACGTTGGGGGGGATAGACGAGGGGGACCTTGAGAGTTAACATCTTGGGGGCCGTAGACCACAATCTTAGTGCTGACCCTCGCGGCCCTGGGGCCCGACGCTGCAGGAAGCTTTGGGCTCCTCCCAGAGAGCGAACACTCGTCTTGTGGAGGAACATTGGAACATGGAGGTGGATTCCAGCAGGAGAAAGATGGAGGTTAGTAAGCATGGAGCCATGTTGGGGAATATTCCAGTGAGAAACATTAGTAGCAGCAAAGTGGAAGGAAATATTTACAGTCCTTCAATAGGACGACAACAACTCTTTTCAATTGGCACACCAGGAAAGCTCATTGGTGATGTGTTCATGTTCCAACCATGAGACAAATGACATGTGATGTCAT
This sequence comes from Entelurus aequoreus, assembly GCF_033978785.1. Taxonomy (NCBI): domain Eukaryota; kingdom Metazoa; phylum Chordata; class Actinopteri; order Syngnathiformes; family Syngnathidae; genus Entelurus; species Entelurus aequoreus. The sequence goes on along the minus strand of NC_084738.1, from coordinate 71,759,120 downwards.
CGCTCGCGCTTATCCAAACATGCGTGACCAGGGGAAACTAAGACAACAACAACTTCCTCCATTGTTCCACTTCATAGAGAGATGGAGTGAAACATGGCTGTAACCTTCATTGCAGACAACTTTCAGCAGTAAACCATTTTGTCCTTATTAGGGATGTCCGATAATGGCTTTTTGACGATATCCGATATTGTCCAACTCTTTAATTACCGATACCGATATCAACCGATACCGATATCAAGCGATATATGCAGTCGTGGAATTAACACATTATTATGCCTAATTTGGACAACCAGGTATGGTGAAGATAAGGTACTTTTTTTAAAAATTAGTAAAATAAGATAAATAAATTAAAAACATTTTCTTGAATAAAAAAGAAAGTACAACAATATAAAATCAGTTACATAGAAACTAGTAATGAATGAAAATGAGTAAAATTAACTGTTAAAGGTTAGTACTATTAGTGGAGCAGCAGCACGCACAATCATGAGTGCTTACGGACTGTATCCCTTGTAGACTGTATTGATATATATTGATATATAATGTAGGAAGCAGAATATTAATAACAGAAAGAAACAACCCTTTTGTGTGAATGAGTGTAAATGGGGGGGAGGGAGGTTTTTTGGGTTGGTGCCCTAATTGTAAGTGTATCTTGTGTTTTTTATGTGGATTTAATAAAAAATAAAAAAATAAAAAACTGATACCGATAATAAAAAAAACGATACCGATAATTTCCGATATTACATTTTAATGCATTTATCGGACATCTCTAGTCCTTATCCTTATTTCTTCTTATCAGCACGTTACCTGCCCGTGCTCTCAAATGGACATTGCATGTGTTTGTATCGACCCATTGAACAGCACAGTAATGCTGTCAATAATAGTATTATATCTTTATTGTTAGTTAAGACGTGCCTAAAAATATATCAAGCTGAATTTACAAAGCTGAGCCACTGAAAGGCGTACGTGTCATAGTTGACTATCGATTAGCTAGGGCTAGGCCATGTTGATGAAAAATCTATCACAATACAAGTGTTTCATATCGGTCAATATCAATCATTGTTGATATCTTCATGATCTATCCAAAAAAAGGAGCAGGAAAAACAACATTTTTATATGAAATGTAACTTCCTCTGATTATAATGCCTCAGCAGAAAGGAAATGTCAACACAAGCGTGGAAAACAAACAATGTCAACAAAATAGTGAAATCACATTGAACATTTAACAATAATCTCTTAAAATGAAGGTGCAAAAATAAGGAATATGTAAGAAACGCATCATAAAGTGTAAGAAAATAGTGTGGAAATGTAAACATAGAAACCTGAGAAGAACTACTTTCTGCAGGTTTAGTGGCAGGAAGTTACAGCTGTGCTCTAAAGGGTGAGCGCAGCTAAGGTGGTGTGGTATTAGCGGTCTTAAATAATGTACAGACCACATTGGTCTGACTACGGTCCGTTTGAAAACAAAATTGCCAAAAAGTGCCAAACTGTCCAGGTGACTTTTCCTCTTTTATCCGCAATTTCTCCATTTTGACTTTCTCTTCTCACTCATGCAAAGAATCACCTGGCAGACAACAAGATGGTGCAACCAAACTTGATAGTTGATACTGTTACCTGATTGGCTGTTGGTGTGTCCCTCCCACTGGTCAGTCATCACTTCCTGTGTTGCTGGCTTAAATTGTGTTTTTATTCATGCACCTAACCTTGCGTTGCTGGGGATGATGTTTGATAAGAAATGATCGAGTTCGAGCCCATTATCGAATCCTCTTATCGGACCGATTCCTTATCGGTTCTCTAATCGAATCCAGATAGGTTGTTGTATATGGAAAAAAACCCAATATTTGGTTTAACAAAAGCTCACTTTTATTTTATAAGAAAAAATGAAATAAAATAAATAAACAAATATGGACTGTTACCCCCTAAAAAAATAAAAAATATTGACTTTTGTTACTCAAAGTATATTAAGTGGGATTTTTCAGAAAAGCAAATATATACAGTAACACAAAAACAAGCTGTCTCTGTGATCACTATAGGTGTATAAATAATAATATAGTGTTAAATAAAATCAGTCCCTTGGGCACAAAACTGAAAATAATACAGCTCTCCAAAAAGTGCACTTCTGCTGCTATTGGAACATACTAAGTACACACACTATGACACTAAGAACACCACAGTCATCAATCAACAATTCTTCCCCCTTACATGAGAGTGAAGCCTGGCAATAATTGCATATTGCCTGTTCTGCCCTCACTATACGTGTTGAGCTTATACATCTTGGCAGGCAGCTAACAAACAATCCAAAGCAGATTCATCCATTCAGGCTCTTTATTGTTGTTGATCTTGCTTTGTCTTTTACTATCTTTACTTTTGTCTTGCACTGGACTGTTATATTTTTTTTTTAACTGAAATACACACAATGACAAATGTATAAGCTATGTGATTCATACTGAAATGTAATACACAATATGTAAATATTAGCTTCACACAAATATACAGTACTATCATCAAACAAATACTTCTGAGTGTTGAAACTATTTGGATGGTGGGAATACACGACTGGCAGCCATTTGAAGTCCTCAAAACATCCATTGAAACAGTGCACAAAAATCGTTTTTCAATAAACATCTTAGTATCAAACTTAACCACTTTCCACCTTAATATTGAGTTACATAAACAAGTTAAACAGTTTACTTACACACTTATCTTTTCCAAGGCTTGTAAGAGCTAACACAACTTGTCTACTTCTCAATTGTCTCAACCCGGAAGTGGCCAAACTAATGACGCGTAGTATTTTCATATGGCCACAAGGTGTCAGTAAGAGTCTACAATCAAATGGGCATAACATTGCAGGTCCCACAGGGCATTTCCTGTACGTGGGAAGGGATTGGAATAAAGAACCAACTCTTTTTCTTTACTATAGTGGCCTCGATAACGGAAACCGGTTCTCAAAAAGGGATTAGAGTCCATGGAATCGGTTCTTTTCTTATCGAACAACCGGGAGAACCGATTTTGAACATCATCCCTATGCGTCACCGGTTTCTTCCGACGGGAAAAAAATTAATGCTTTATGGAACACATTTTTTATTGATATGGATTACATGTCTATCCCTATATATCTTGATCGCCCAGCCCCACAATAAGCTAGTCAGTGACTGTGTTATTGCAGCCCTACATGCTAATGTAATATCAAAGTACTGTGCTTTATTAGGAGTTCAAACACTAACCTCTGGCCTCTGCCGTCGCAGGGGGGACCCCGGGGCCGTGGGAGGTGCTTGCACAGTCCCCGCTGCTACTCTCGGGGAACTTCTGGCCTGCAGACATGGCCTTCAAAGTCTCAAAGACGGCTTGCGGGGCCACGTTCATCTTCAGCAAGTCCACCATGATCCTAGAGACCAACCACATCATCAGTTGTCTCACGTCGTCATCATCGTGGCACTCACTTGAACACCTCCTGGTCCACACTGATGCCTGCAGCCTGGCTCAGTTCAAACAGCTCACTGTCCTCCGCGTTCAGGACCTTCTTCTTCTTCATGGAGTACTGATGCACGTTGCTGGTGACCACCAGCGCAGGATTGTCCGAGGCCGGGTGGCCTACTTGCTGGGACATTGCTACGGTTTCTTTGTTACTGCACACACACGCACACACACACACACACACACACGTGTGAAACCATAAGAATTACGGTACATGGAAACTAGGGGTGTAACGGTACCGCAGTATTTTGGTATCAAAATCATGACAATAGTACTGAGACGTGTGAAGGTATACAATGAAAACTTGGTCAGTGCAGTTTTTTGCTGGCACTTTTGAATTAGCCGATCGGGAAGTAGACTACTTCTCCCCAAATTCCCTCCGCGTAGCGCGACGTCCACGTTTGAGAGGTCGTAAAGGAGGGAGAAAGGATTGTTTGAGAGGACATTTCCTGAAGTATTCATTCAAATCTATCCATAACATTTCATGTCGCTAGCACAGACAAACCTCTTTGGTATGTGTACTTCGTCCGGAGCGTTACCAAGACGACACATAAAGCCGCTAGCAAGTTGTGATGTTTCAACTCACATTTTTTTCCAAATAATTTGTTATCAGTTGTTAGCCAGGTTTCAAGTAGGAAATGTGCCACGCAAGTAAAAAACACAATTATTATGAGAAGCTACTCGATAAACCACCACCTGGAAAATATATTTGATACCAAGCATCAATTTGTGAGTTATTTATGCTATTAAACGTTAAATTGTCAGCTAACTTTTCTGAGAATCAGCATTTAGGATGTCCACTACAGAGGACACTGTTGTTTGAAGTTAAAAGTTGAAAGACACTAACATGAACATGGTTGTTTTACATACTGGATGTTAATATTGTCAGTTCAAAGACCATTAACTGAAAGTATATTTCAAATAAAATGAATATATACATTATATACAGTAATGGCCAAACATATATGCAGCACTTCTCCCAGAAGATTGTTGTAATGACAAATGACATGTTTATTTCTGTTGTTTGCATTGGAACAACACAAAGAAAGCCAAATCTGATATTATTTTACACAGAACTCCAAAAATGGAGTGGACAAAATGATTGACACACTCAACATAATATTTGGTAGCACACCCTTTGGAAAAAAGAAGTGAATCGAATGTAAGCTGTAAGCATCAATGAGTTTCTTCCACCTTGCTATTGGAATTTTGGACCGCTCTTCTTTTGCAAACTGCTTCAGGTCTCTCAGAATTCAACTTCTCCCAACTGCTGTTTTTAGATGTCTCCACAGATGTTCTATAGGATTTAGATCTGGACTCATTGATGGCCACTTCACAACTCTCCAGCGCTTCGTCTTAAGCCATTTGTGTGCTTTTTGAAGTATGCTTTGTCCTGCTGGAAGACCCACGACCTCTGATGGAGACCCAGCTTTCTGACACCGGGCCCTACTTTATGCCCCAAAATTCTTTGGTAGTCCTCAGATTTCATGATGCCATGCACACAGTCAAGGCATCCGCTACCAGACGCAGCAAAACATCAGTGAACCTCCACCATGTTTGACTGTAGGGATGGTGTTCTTTACTTTGAAGGCCTCATTTTGTTTTCTGTAAACAGTGTGATGATGTGTTTTCCCAAAAAGCTCCACTTTAGTCTCATCTGTCCACAGGACCTTCTCCAAGAAGGATGTTGGCTTCCTCAGGTAAGTTTTTGCAAACTCCAGTCTTGCTGTTTTATGTCTCTGAGTCAGCAGCAGGGTCCTCCTGGGTCTCCTACCATAGCATCCCTTTTCATTGAGATGATAGTGCGAGCTGACACTGTTGTACCCTGTGTCTGCAAGTCAGCTTGAAGTTGTTTGATCCAGGTTCTTTATCCACAATTCTAACAATCCTTCGTTCATCAATTGTTCTCTTCCGTCCACGTCCAGGGAGGTTAGCTACAATGCCATGGGCTTTAAACATCTTAATGACACAGTAGACACAGGAACATTTAGATCTCTGGAGATGGACTTGTAGCCTTAAGATTGTCCATGCTTTTCCACAATCTTGCTTCTCAAATCTTCTTTCTTTTCTCCGTGCTCAGTGTGATACACCCAACACAAAGGTTGAGTCAACTTTTCTCCATTTGAACTGGCTGCAGGTGTGATTTCTGTATTGCCAGCACCTGCTACTTGCTACAGGTGACTTTCATTACAAATTAAAGGAGCATCCAATGCTTAGAATACAACTATTTCTTGCCATTTTGAAACGGTGCCAATTAGTCCATTTTTGGAGATATGTGTAAAAATAATATCATATTTGGCTTTTTGGTGTTTTGTTCCAATGCAAACAACAGAAGTAAACATGTGAATACCAAAGCATTTGCCATTTCATCCATTTTCTGGGGAGAAGTGCAGGGGTGACAATATTTGTGGCCATGACTGTATATGTATATATATATATATATTTATATACAAACCCCGTTGGGAAATGGTGTTAGATGTAAATATAAACAGAATACAATGATTTGCAAATCATTTTCAAGCCATATTCAGTTGAATATGCTACAAAGACAACATATTTCATGTTCAAACTCATAAACATTTTTTTTGTGCAAATAATCATTAACTTTATAATTTGATGGCAGCAACACGTGACAAAGAAGTTGGGAAAGGTGGCAATAAATACTGATAAAGTTGAGGAATGCTCATCAAACACTTATTTGGAACATCCCACAGGTGTGCAGGCTAATTGGGAACAGGTGGGTGCCATGATTAGCTATAAAAACAGCTTCCCAAAAAATGCTCAGTCTTTCACAAGAAAGGATGGGGCGAGGGTCACCACTTTGTCCACAACTGCGTGAGCAAATAGTCAAACAGTTTAAGAACAACATTTCTCAAAGTGCAATTGCAAGAAATGTAGGGATTTCAACATCTACGCTCCGTAATATCATCAAAAGGTTCAGAGAATGTGTAGAAATCACTGCACGTAAGCAGCATGGCCGGAAACCAACATTGAATGAGCGTGACCTTCCATCCCTCAGACGGCACTGTATCAAAAACCGACATCAGTGTGTAAAGGATATCACCACATGGGCTCAGGAACACTTCAGAAAACCACTGTCAGTAACTACAGTTGGTCGCTACATCTGTAAGTGCAAGTTAAAGCTCTACTATGCAAAGCAAAAGCCATTTATCAACAACACCCAGAAACGCCGCCGCCTTCTCTGGGCCCGAGATCATCTAAGATGGACTCATGCAAAGTGGAAAAGTGTTCTGTGGTCTGACGAGTCCACATTTCAAATTGTTTTTGGAAATATTCCACATCGTGTCATCCGGACCAAAGGGGAAGCGAACCATCCAGACTGTTATCGAGGCAAAGTGTAAAAGGCAGCATGTGTGATGGTATGGGGGTGTATTAGTGGCCAAGACATGGGTAACTTACACATCTGTGAAGGCACCATTAATGCTGAAAGGTACATACAGCTTTTGGAACAACATATGCTGCCATCTAAGCGCCGTCTTTTTCATGGACGCCCCTGCTTATTTCAGCAAGACAATGCCAAGCCACATTCAGCACGTGTTACAACAGCGTGGCTTGGTAAAAAAAGAGTGCGGGTACATTCCTGGCCCGCCTGCAGTCCAGACCTGTCTCCCATGGAAAATGTGTGGCGCATTATGAAGCCTAAAATAGGACAGCGGAGACCCCGGACTGTTGAACCACTGAAGCTCTACATAAAACAAGAATGGCAAAGAATTCCACTTTCAAAGCTTCAACAATTAGTCTCGTCAGTTCCCAATCGTTTACTGAGTGTTGTTAAAAGGAAAGGCCATGTAACACAGTGGTGAACATGCCCTTTCCCAACTACTTTGTCACATGTTGCAGCCATGACATTCTAACTTAATTATTATTTGCAAAAAAAAATAAAGTTTATGAGTTTGAACATGAAATATGTTGTCTTTGTAGCATATTCAACTGAATATGGCTTGAAAAGGATTTGCAAATCATTGTATTCACTTTATATTTACATCTAACACCATTTCCCAACTCGTATGGAAACGGGGTTTGTAGTTGTTTGTAGTAATAGTATGATTAGAACATTTGAGTATCATGTCTGTGTTCAATTACAGTAAGTGTGTTTATCCCAAACATTCTTGCCACTTCCTTTTACACACTATAACATGCTTTAAGTCTTTTGTTGGACACATTCCACAATAATATCGTACCATGAGCTCAATATCGTGATAATATCGTACCGTGGGTTTAATACCGTGATAATATTGTACCATGGCCTTAATACCGTGATAATATTGTACCGTGGCCTTAATACCGTGATAATATCGTACCGTGGGTTTAATACCGTGATAATATTGTACCATGGCCTTAATACCGTGATAATATTGTACCATGGCCTTAATACCGTGATAATATTGTACCGTGGCCTTAATACCGTGATAATATTGTACCATGGCCTTAATACCGTGATAATATTGTACCGTGGCCTTAATACCGTGATAATATTGTACCGTGGCCTTAATACCGTGATAATATTGTACCGTGGCCTTAATACCGTGATAATATCGTACCGTGAGCTCAATACCGTGATAATATTGTACCGTGGCCTTAATACCGTGATAATATCGTACCGTGGCCTTAATACCGTGATAATATCGTACCGTGAGCTCAATACCGTGATAATATTGTACCATGGCCTTAATACCGTTATAATATTGTACCGTGGCCTTAATACCGTGATAATATTGTACCGTGGCCTTAATACCGTGATAATATCGTACCGTGAGCTCAATACCGTGATAATAATGTACCTTGGGTTTAATATTGATTGATTGATTGAAACTTTTATTAGTAGATTGCACAGTACAGTACATATTCCATACAATTGACCACTAAATGATAACATTCGAATAAGTTTTTCAACTTGTTTAAGTCAGGGTCCACGTAAATCAATTCATGGTAATACCGTGATAATATCGTACCGTGGGTTTAATACCGTGATAATACGTACCGTGGGCTTAATGCTGTGATAATATTGTACCGTGGGTTTAATACCGTGATAATATCGCACCGTGAGATTGTTATACCAACTGTCACAGCCCAAATGGACAGTATCTGTAATTTGTATGACTTTAATCATGTACACAACTAATGTTAGTCACACATAATATGCGGGACATGTGTTTACTTTACAGAAAGAACAATACAATGTGAGTGATAATTACATACTTAAGAGAAAGAACCGTACAATGTAAACAAATACCTTTAAATAAATACATACTTTAAAGAACGTATAATGTAAACACATACCTTTAAATAAATACATACTTTAAAGAACGTATAATATAAACACATACCTTTAAATAAATACATACTTTAGTTAAGAACGTATAATATAAACACATACCTTTAAATAAATACATACTTTAGATAAAGAACGTACAATATAAACACAAACCTTTAAATAAATACATACTTTAGATAAAGAACGTACAATATAAACACAAACCTTTAAATAAATACATACTTTAGATAAAGAACGTACAATATAAACACAAACCTTTAAAGCGGCGAGCCAGAAAGAATGTTGTCATCCAGCAGAGCCAGATGAGGCGCGCAGCTATGACGTCATTGAGAAGAGACGGTTACGTTGCATTGTGGGATACGTAGTCCCAAGTATATTTGTGTATTTATTGGAGTGTTTTATGCTCTAAGGAACACAATTCGACACTGAAAACGGAACATACATTGTAAGTCGCCACTCCAATGCTCTGTTTTATCCGAATAATCTCACATATTGTGAAAATACTTGTTTTAAGCAATTCATCTAAGCCTTGTCAGTTGAGTCTACCGATTAGTCCGAGACAAAGCAAATGTATATAGATGCATCTTAGACATGCAACATATCAGGTTAAAGAAGGTGTAAACTTGCCGACATTATGCACACTAAGTGCTCTCACAGCGGAAGTGAAGGAAGGACGTCTCTATGGCGCGCGCTCACGAGCCGGAAGTGCAGTTCTCAGCAACTGCCAGCAGGGAGCATGTGAGCTCCATGTGGGCAGCACTCCTGCTTTTTCATTGATTGATTGAGACTTTTATTAGTAGATTGCACAGTGAACACATATTCCGTACAATTGACCACTAAATGGTAACACCACAATAAGTTTTTACACTTGTTTAAGTCCACGTTAATCAATTCATGGTATGTGCTCTTGTGGAAAGGACAAAACAACAAACACAATGCAGTTATTTTTGTGCATCGCCCTTTTCACTGCAATTAATCTGATTAGTTATAATGTTAATTATAAAGCATCATAAATATGAATATGTGCATCTGATTAGTTATAATGTTAATTTTTAAGCATCATAAATATAAATATGTGCATAATGCTTCCAAAGTGCCTACATAGAGACTCCCCAGTAGCACTTTGGCATGCTTGCATTGTTGTGTGTTTTAGAGCTGATGGTGCTGCTTGGGATGGACTATATGTCAAGGCTAGTATTGGATTTCCTTTATGCAAGCGTTGTATGCATGAGAGCTGCACAATGACAGAGGTTGAAAGGGTGATGCACTCATACTCAGCAATGTGTGCGAGACAGACAGAGGTTGAAAGAGGGATGCACTCATACTCAGCAATGTGTGCGATACAGAGGTTGAAAGAGGGATGCACTCATACTCAGCAATGTGTGCGAGACAGAGGTTGAAAGAGGGATGCACTCATACTCAGCAATGTGTGCGATACAGAGGTTGAAAGAGGGATGCACTCATACTCAGCAATGTGTGCGATACAGAGGTTGAAAGAGGGATGCACTCATACTCAGCAATGTGTGCGAGACAGAGGTTGAAAGAGGGATGCACTCATACTCAGCAATGTGTGCGATACAGAGGTTGAAAGAGGGATGCACTCATACTCAGCAATGGCGATCAATCGAGATGAGGACGCAGCTTCAATACATTTTCACTTCTCTACAGCTTTTGGCGGATAGAAGAGGATTTACCAAATGGCCGTTTGAAACATCTCTGTGACACAGCAAAGTTCCAGGTAACAATTTGTGTGCAATAAGTGTGTTCAAACCTTCTATTTTATATGTGATTGTATCCTTTAAACATCAGCTGATTGTCCACAAACTTTGTTTACAGTTATATTTATGGCTTGAAAACGGGTCTGTGTGGTGAGAAGACTTGGACCTGGCATTTAGAGGGAGAGTTGAGGAGTAATTACAGTGTAGTGAGTCCACATGGCATTCTCAGAATGGTTATATTGCTGAAAACAGTTTCTGGTTAACCCTCCTCTCTCTCTCTCTCTCTCTCTCCTTTTTGTGTGCGGGACAGCCTCAAAGATATTACTGTCAAAAGCTTTACCATATAAAAGAAGAACGTTTCACAAGTCGGGTGAGAGGGGGACTCGCCAGTGAGGAGTACTGAGGTAAGGAAGAAGAATTGGAGTTTTACGGCCATTGCAACTGCTTGGTTAATGGTCACACTGTGTAGTTATTGATTAAACACTTTCTGGTCTGCACTGTAGGAACACTGAAAAGATCTACCTGGAGACTGACTTCAGTTATCAACCGGTGCAATATTTGGAAATAATAACGCCAAAATTAAGCGCCTAAGCCTTAAGAGGAGGCCCAGAGCTGCCGTCGGCGATGCGGAAAAAGCACAAAGTGACGTTTCATCCGTCCAGTGGCCTTCAGCAGAGTCATCTAGCAGCGATGACACAAGACTACTGGGAATGTCCTCTGCACCCAAGGGCCGCCCTCCTCTTCCTCCACCTCATGGATCCACCGCTGATAAAAATCATTCCAGGAATGATGGACCTCCTGTCACTAGATCTCCATCTTTGCAAAAACAGAACCCAGTGTTGGAGAACCTCAACCTGGAGCAGGAGTTAGCAAGCCACCTTCAGTCTGGTTCCCGCCGTCGACTGGCCAGCTTTGGAGGGGTGAGCTCGCCTGGCTCGCTTTCTCGCTTCACCGGTCTGGGTGCTTATAATGACCCCAACAACAGTAGCAAACCGTCCAGCACAGGTAGCGATATGTACGGACACCTTGGCAGCAGAGGCAGCATAGGTTGCCTCCAGGTGAGCCCGCAGAGCTCCGGAAGAAGTACCCCGGTGACAAGTCCCCAGCAGCTACAGAGTGTCCGGGATCAGATGGTGGTGGCTCTGCAGAAGCTGAGGGAGATGGAGGAACAGGTAAAGATAATCCCTGTCCTCAAGGTGAAGATCTTAGTCCTTCAGGAGGAGAAGAAGAAGCTGGCCTCTCAACTCAATAACCAAAATAAGGACACAGAGACGAGTACCGACGAAGGTGTTCTCATCAAGGAGAAGCATAACTGCTCCGACTTCAGCGACCTAGATGATGAGATGATGGCACTCGAAAGAGCCATCGAGAGTGGACATTTTCCAGCGTGGCAAGGAAAAAGCCACATGAACGATGGAGATTCTGTAAAAGAAGCAATGGAAAACAACAAAGCACGTAACACAGAACTGGAAAAAGAGGTTGAATCTCAACAACAAATTATTGGCGCTTTAAAGGAGAAGATACGTCACATGGAGGCCGAGTTAAAGGAATCTGCTCTCCAGGTGGAGATGAGTCGTCTGAAACTGGAGCTTCAAGCTGCAGAAGCCAGAAACAGAGCTGATAAAGCCTCCTCTGCCCGGCCGTCCACGGCGAGCAGCAGTACCCAGGCCGGGCCCCAAACTGCCAGCCAGGGGGTGGGCAACCACATCCAGCTCAGAGACGCCAGCACAGGGGACGTGATAGAAGTGAAGAACGTGGCTGTGTCGTGTTGTGGGCCGGACTTGAAGAACATAGGCTCAGGATCCGATCTACCCATGAGCCACTGGGAGGTCAGAGAGCGAGTGGAAACCAAGGAGATGGGTGCAGGAGTCCACATTTCAACAAGCTCTCAAGGAGTCGGGGTGGAGGTGAAGGTTTGTGATGCAGAAAGCAACACAGAAGCATCATGGGAAAATCCGCAGCCTAAGAATTTAAAGTCAGTCGCATGTGGAGATTGTTCTGTTAATGTCATTGTCCGTGAAGCGAAGATCATGGTCTCAAAAGGTGTGGCCACAGATCCAGTCAAAGGGGTCTCTCTTGGACTCACGGCGTCATCCCAGCGCAGCAACACCTCACTCAGCTCTGTGTCTCGCTTCACTAACACCAGACATGCCTTCAACATGGACTCCAGCACCAACACTGTCCTCAAAAGCCAACACAAGCACACCAACACCTCCAAGGCCGCCACCACCAGGACGGTGTCCGTCGGCAGCAGGCTCAAAGACATCAAGGGCATCCCAAAGACACGTACAGTTGGCGTGGGAACGAGCCCACTGGAGGGATATACTCCTAAACAAAATACTCGAGACATTGGTGTTGGGTTTGCTAGCATTTATGAAAACTTCCTGGTGGGACTTAAAACCCAAAACATGGCTTCTGGACCGTCCCATCTGCCCGACCCATTAAAAACGAGAAGTATCGGCGTAGGGGAGGGCAGGATACGGGATCTGTCAGGTCCAAACAGTCAAGAAGTTGCATTGTCCCAGAATAATTCAGAGCTGGACGGTTGCGTAGAAAAAACTCCAAGAGTCCTCAATGAGCGTGGAAATCCTCTCACGGAGGCAGGCTGGATTCACCACAACAACAAGCAGGGGACCAACTCAACACTATCATCCAATGACAAAGGTGTGGTCCAAGCAGGTGGAGAAGTCCATCCATTTGACTCAGGTAAACCACTCATCCATCTAGTAGTAGTAGTAGTATTTGAGCACACCCAAATGGTGTAACTCAAATACACCACCTGGTGGCGATGTTGAAAAACCCCAAAGTTTGATCCTGTGAGTTAGATTGACTTGAAATTTCAATCTGTCCTCTTCCTTTGCCACAGCCAACCGAGAAAGTCAAGCCCCGCCTAAGATGCCGGCAGACTCTTCTAATTGCGACCAGGCCGATTCTGGACTGAGTCCGCAGGGCGGTTACGACTCGGAAGTGAAAAGAATGATACAGCTGTTAGAACAACAGACGTCATCCGCTATGAGAGGTAAACATTCTTCTGTGTGCCATATTTCTGGGATTGTCTTTTATCCAAGAGGAGACTGAGGGCTGCCATCAAATGGAGCAGTGGATACTGTACTGTAGTCTGGAGCTAAAGTGGCGCCCAGATCAGGTTGGCCAGGTACCAACGATTGCATACCTTTTACTGCAGGGTCACTCCTGGCTACACTGGGGCCCTAAGCAACATTTTATTAGGATACCACAATATCTTTAACCCTCGTGTGGAACCATCTTCATACTGCAGATCTTTAACCCTCGTGTAGAACCATTTTCATACTGCATATCTTTAACCCTCGTGTGGAACCATCTTCATACTGCATATCTTTAACCCTCGTGTGGAACCATCTTCATACTGCATATCTTTAACCCTCGTGTGGAACCATCTTCATACTGCATATCTTTAACCCTCGTGTGGAACCATCTTCATACTGCATATCTTTAACCCTCGTGTGGAACCATCTTCATACTGCATATCTTTAACCCTCGTGTGGAACCATCTTCATACTGCATATCTTTAACCCTCGTGTGGAACCATCTTCATACTGCATATCTTTAACCCTCGCGTGGAACCATCTTCATACTGCATATCTTTAACCCTCGTGTGGAACCATCTTCATACTGCATATCTTTAACCCTCGTGTGGAACCATCTTCATACTGCATATCTTTAACCCTCGTGTGGAACCATCTTCATACTGCAGATCTTTAACCCTCGTGTGGAACCATCTTCATACTGCATATATTTAACCCTCGTGTGGAACCATCTTCATACTGCATATCTTTAACCCTCGTGTGGAACCATCTTCATACTGCATATCTTTAACCCTCGTGTGGAACCATCTTCATACTGCATATCTTTGACCCTCGTGTGGAACCATCTTCATACCGCATATCTTTAACCCTCGTGTGGAACCATCTTCATACCGCATATCTTTCACCCTCGTGTGGAACCATCTTCATACTGCATATCTTTAACCCTCGTGTGGAACCATCTTCATACTGCAGATCTTTAACCCTCGTGTGGAACCATCTTCATACTGCATATATTTAACCCTCGTGTGGAACCATCTTCATACTGCATATCTTTAACCCTCGTGTGGAACCATCTTCATACTGCATATCTTTAACCCTCGTGTGGAACCATCTTCATACTGCATATCTTTGACCCTCGTGTGGAACCATCTTCATACCGCATATCTTTAACCCTCGTGTGGAACCATCTTCATACCGCATATCTTTCACCCTCGTGTGGAACCATCTTCATACTGCATATCTTTAACCCTCGTGTGGAACCATCTTCATACTGCATATCTTTAACCCTCGTGTGGAACCATCTTCATACTGCATATCTTTAACCCTCGTGTGGAACCATCTTCATACTGCATATCTTTAACCCTCGTGTGGAACCATCTTCATACTGCATATCTTTGACCCTCGTGTGGAACCATCTTCATACTGCATATCTTTGACCCTCGTGTGGAACCATCTTCATACCGCATATCTTTAACCCTCGTGTGGAACCATCTTCATACCGCATATCTTTCACCCTCGTGTGGAACCATCTTCATACTGCATATCTTTAACCCTCGTGTGGAACCATCTTCATACTGCATATCTTTAACCCTCGTGTGGAACCATCTTCATACTGCATATCTTTAACCCTCGTGTGGAACCATCTTCATACTGCATATCTTTAACCCTCGTGTGGAACCATCTTCATACTGCATATGTTTAACCCTCGTGTGGAACCATCTTCATACTGCATATCTTTAACCCTCGTGTGGAACCATCTTCATACTGCATATCTTTAACCCTCGTGTGGAACCATCTTCATACTGCATATCTTTAACCCTCGTGTGGAACCATCTTCATACTGCAGATCTTTAACCCTCGTGTGGAACCATCTTCATACTGCATATCTTTAACCCTCGTGTGGAACCATCTTCATACTGCATATCTTTAACCCTCGTGTGGAACCATCTTCATACTGCATATCTTTAACCCTCGTGTGGAACCATCTTCATACTGCATATCTTTAACCCTCGTGTGGA
This sequence comes from Entelurus aequoreus, assembly GCF_033978785.1. Classification (NCBI taxonomy): domain Eukaryota; kingdom Metazoa; phylum Chordata; class Actinopteri; order Syngnathiformes; family Syngnathidae; genus Entelurus; species Entelurus aequoreus. The sequence continues at coordinate 71,743,552 of NC_084738.1, read as the reverse complement.
ACCATCTTCATACTGCATATGTTTAACCCTCGTGTGGAACCATCTTCATACTGCATATCTTTAACATTACATATAGCTTATGAGACCAGTGCATTACCGCTGCGCACTACAGGTGCTCATGAGAAGGGACATTTGCTATTATATCCTTATCAGTGAGGGAGCAGGAAGGGGCTAGGAATATGTTTGTGGTCAAACTTCATACGGAGCGCCCTGTCATTCATTTGTTCATATTTTACATGCGCCTATTCACACATAACAAATGGCGGGCGCTACTCAAAGAGCCAAATAAGAAGTAGAAATAGTGAGTAGAGCCATGCAGGTACTAGGGTTGTCCTAATACCAACATTTTGGTACCGGTACCAGTACCAAAATGTATTTGGATCATTTTCCATACTTTTTCAAATAAAAGGGACCACAAAAACATTTAATTATTGGCTTTATTTGAAGAGAAAGACTTTATGATACATTAAACATCTGTTTTATTATTGCAATCAAAGAAGAATGTTGGCATTAAATAAAAAGGTAAGCATACTTCTCTTGTAGTAGGAAGTCAACAACAAAGATCTGCTGACGTATGCAGTAACATATTGTGTCATTTATACACCTATTATTTTCTACACATTATGAGGGACAAACTGTAAAAACGGATTATTAATCTACTTGTTCATTTACTGTTAATATCTGCTTACTTTCTGTTTGAACATGTTCTATCTACACTTCTGTTCAAATGTAATAATCACTTATTCTTCTCTTCTTTCATACTTGACATTAGTTGTGGACGATACCACACATTTAGGTATGGATGTGATACCAACTAGTTACAGGATCGTCATATTCAAAGTCCTCATGTGTCCAGGGACATATTTACTGACTTTATAAACATCATATACTTTTAAAAAAAGGAAAACAGATTTTGTGATGCTAAAATATATCGATGTAATCATAGTAGTATCGACTAGATACACTCCTGTACTTGGTATCATTACAGTGGATGTCAGGTGTAGATCCATCCATGATATTTGTTTACATTGTGACTCCGGTGAGCTACGGTGTGTAGTGAAGCATGTTTAGCTATTCCTCGTCCTCCAGTGATAATGCTACTTGCAAGAAACTTACTTTATTTGTCGCCATGGAGACCAGGATTAGTGACTGAGGGTGTTTCAGTGTTATAACTTCACCTTTATCTGGACTTTTTACACCAACATGCTCCCTTTTCTGTCTACACACTGTGTCTGCTTGTAAGTACTCTGTGTGTGTGCGCTGCCATACATGCTCCTCTGCTTTTCTGTCTACACACTGTGTCTCATAGTGACTAAGTTCTAGATAGTGACTAAGTTGTAGATAGTGACTAAGGTGTAGATAGTGATTAAGTTCTAGATAGTGACTAAGTTCTAGATAGTGACTAAGGTGTAGCTAGTGACTAAGGTGTAGCTAGTGACTAAGGTGTAGATAGTGACTAAGGTGTAGATAGTGACTAAGGTGTAGCTAGTGACTAAGGTTTAGATAGTGACTAAGGTGTAGATAGTGACTAAGGTGTAGCTAGTGACTAAGGTGTAGATAGTGACTAAGGTTTAGATAGTGACTAAGGTGTAGCTAGTGAATAAGGTGTAGATAGTGACTAAGGTGTAGATAGTGACTGAGGTGTAGCTAGTGACTAAGGTGTAGATAGTGACTAAGGTGTAGCTAGTGACTAAGGTGTAGATAGTGACTAAGGTTTAGATAGTGACTAAGGTGTAGCTAGTGAATAAGGTGTAGATAGTGACTAAGGTGTAGATGGTGACTAAGGTGTAGCTAGTGACTAAGGTGTAGCTAGTGACTAAGGTGTAGATAGTGACTAAGGTGTAGATAGTGACTAAGGTGTAGCTAGTGACTAAGGTGTAGATAGTGATTAAGGTGTAGCTAGTGACTAAGGTGTAGCTAGTGACTAAGGTGTAGCTAGTGAGTGAGCAGCACAGACATGAAGTTGCATTTATGTGTGCATGAACACATTCATCTTGTAAACTTCTACAAGTTGCTGTACAAAGAAAAAGTTCTTACAAAAAAAGAAGCTCCTAAATTGAAAAAGAGTTTTCTTCCTTCTCAGGCTGAACTAAAATAGAGTTAGTGTCTAGAACTAAAATAGAGTTAGTGTCTAGAACTAAAATAGAGTTAGTGTCTAGAACTAAAATAGAGTTAGTGTCTAGAACTAAAATAGAGTTAGTGTCTAGAACTAAAATAGAGTTAGTGTCTAGAGAGGAAGTGTCTGCCTTCTGGAATGTTCTCTAAAGTTAAAGTTAAAGTCTGGTCTGGAACTCATTCCTGCTGCTGCTGCTGCTGCTGCCTAGCAATTTGTGGTCTGACCTTTTATGTCAACTTAGCAAGTTCTCTTCTTGTCACCATCAACATCTCTGTGTGTTCATTGATTGATTGATTGATTGATTGAGACTTTTATTAGTAGGTTGCACAGTACAGTACATATTCCGTACAATTGACCACTAAATGGTAACACCCCAATAAATTGTTTAAGTCGGGGTCCACTTAAATGGATTGATGATACAGATATATACTATCATATATACTATCATCATAATACAGTCATCACACAAGATAATCACATTGAATTATTTACATTATTTACAATCAGGGGTGTGGGGGGGGGGGGGGGGTATGGACAGCAAGTAGTGGACATAGAGAGAGAGAGAGAGAGAGAGAGAGAGAGAGAGAGAGAGAGAGAGAGAGAGAGAGAGAGAGAGAGAGAGAGAGAGAGAGAGAGAGAGAGATCAGAAGGCATAAGAAAAAGAATCTGCATTTGATTGTTTACATTTGATTATCAGCAATCCGGGGAGGGTGTTAGTTTAGGGTTGTAGCTGCCTGGAGGTGAACTTTTATTGCGGTTTTGAAGGAGGATAGAGATGCCCTTTCTTTTATACCTGTTGGGAGTGCATTCCACATTGATGTGGCATAGAAAGAGAATGAGTTAAGACCTTTGTTAGTTCGGAATCTGGGTTTAACGTGGTTAGTGGAGCTCCCCCTGGTGTTGTGGTTATGGCGGTTAAGGAAGTAGTTTGACATGTACTTCGGTATCAGGGAGGTGTAGTGGATTTTATAGACCAGGTTCAGTGCAAGTTGTTTAACTCTGTCCTCCACCCTGAGCCAGGAGAAGTGGGTAGGAGTGAGGTGTGATCTGGGGTGGAGGTCTAGAAGTAATCTGACTAGCTTGTTCTGAGATGTTTGGAGTTTAGATTTGAGGGTTTTGGAGGTGCTAGGGTACCAGGAGGTGCATGCGTAATCGAAAAAGGCTTGAACGAGAGTTCCCGCCAGAATCCTCATGGTGCTTTTGTTGACCAGAGAGGAGATTCTGTAGAGAAATCTCCTTCGTTGGTTGACCTTTTTGATGACCTTGGTTGCCATTTTATCACAGGAAAGGTTAGCCTCTAGAATGGAACCTAGGTAGGTGACCTCATCTTTCCTGGTGATAACAATGTCACCCACTTTTATGGTGAAGTCATTGACTTTCTTAAGGTTGATGTGGGACCCAAACAGGATGGATTCAGTTTTACCCAAGTGGATGGATAGCTTGTTGTCAGCGAGCCAGGTGCAAGTTCTACAGAGCTCAGTACTGACCATTCTTTCTTCTTCTTGTCACCATCAACATCTCTGTGTTCATTCTTTCTTCTTCTTGTCACCATCAACATCTCTGTGTTCATTCTTTCTTCTTCTTGTCACCATCAACATCTCTGTGTTCATTCTTTCTTCTTGTCACCATCAACATCTCTGTGTTCATTCTTTCTTCTTGTCACCATCAACATCTCTGTGTTCATTCTTTCTTCTTCTTGTCACCATCAACATCTCTGTGTTCATTCTTTCTTCTTGTCACCATCAACATCTCTGTGTTCATTCTTTCTTCTTGTTGTCACCATCAACATCTCTGTGTTCATTCTTTCTTCTTCTTGTCACCATCAACATCTCTGTGTTCATTCTTTCTTCTTCTTGTCACCATCAACATCTCTGTGTTCATTCTTTCTTCTTCTTGTCACCATCAACATCTCTGTGTTCATTCTTTCTTCTTCTTGTCACCATCAACATCTCTGTGTTCATTCTTTCTTCTTCTTGTCACCATCAACATCTCTGTGTTCATTCTTTCTTCTTGTCACCATCAACATCTCTGTGTTCATTCTTTCTTCTTGTCACCATCAACATCTCTGTGTTCATTCTTTCTTCTTCTTGTCACCATCAACATCTCTGTGTTCATTCTTTCTTCTTGTCACCATCAACATCTCTGTGTTCATTCTTTCTTCTTGTCACCATCAACATCTCTGTGTTCATTCTTTCTTCTTCTTGTCACCATCAACATCTCTGTGTTCATTCTTTCTTCTTGTCACCATCAACATCTCTGTGTTCATTCTTTCTTCTTCTTGTCACCATCAACATCTCTGTGTTCATTCTTTCTTCTTCTTGTCACCATCAACATCTCTGTGTTCATTCTTTCTTCTTCTTGTCACCATCAACATCTCTGTGTTCATTCTTTCTTCTTCTTGTCACCATCAACATCTCTGTGTTCATTCTTTCTTCTTCTTGTCACCATCAACATCTCTGTGTTCATTCTTTCTTCTTCTTGTCACCATCAACATCTCTGTGTTCATTCTTTCTTCTTCTTGTCACCATCAACATCTCTGTGTTCATTCTTTCTTCTTCTTGTCACCATCAACATCTCTGTGTTCATTCTTTCTTCTTGTCACCATCAACATCTCTGTGTTCATTCTTTCTTCTTGTCACCATCAACATCTCTGTGTTCATTCTTCTTCTTCTTGTCACCATCAACATCTCTGTGTTCATTCTTTCTTCTTGTCACCATCAACATCTCTGTGTTCATTCTTTCTTCTTGTCACCATCAACATCTCTGTGTTCATTCTTTCTTCTCTTGTCACCATCAACATCTCTGTGTTCATTCTTTCTTCTTGTCACCATCAACATCTCTGTGTTCATTCTTTCTTCTTCTTGTCACCATCAACATCTCTGTGTTCATTCTTTCTTCTTGTCACCATCAACATCTCTGTGTTCATTCTTTCTTCTTGTCACCATCAACATCTCTGTGTTCATTCTTTCTTCTTGTCACCATCAACATCTCTGTGTTCATTCTTCTTCTTCTTGTCACCATCAACATCTCTGTGTTCATTCTTTCTTCTTCTTGTCACCATCAACATCTCTGTGTTCATTCTTTCTTCTTCTTGTCACCATCAACATCTCTGTGTTCATTCTTTCTTCTTGTCACCATCAACATCTCTGTGTTCATTCTTTCTTCTTGTCACCATCAACATCTCTGTGTTCATTCTTTCTTCTTGTCACCATCAACATCTCTGTGTTCATTCTTTCTTCTTCTTGTCACCATCAACATCTCTGTGTTCATTCTTTCTTCTTCTTGTCACCATCAACATCTCTGTGTTCATTCTTTCTTCTTGTCACCATCAACATCTCTGTGTTCATTCTTTCTTCTTCTTGTCACCATCAACATCTCTGTGTTCATTCTTTCTTCTTCTTGTCACCATCAACATCTCTGTGTTCATTCTTTCTTCTTGTCACCATCAACATCTCTGTGTTCATTCTTTCTTCTTGTCACCATCAACATCTCTGTGTTCATTCTTTCTTCTTGTCACCATCAACATCTCTGTGTTCATTCTTTCTTCTTGTCACCATCAACATCTCTGTGTTCATTCTTTCTTCTTCTTGTCACCATCAACATCTCTGTGTTCATTCTTTCTTCTTGTCACCATCAACATCTCTGTGTTCATTCTTTCTTCTTCTTGTCACCATCAACATCTCTGTGTTCATTCTTTCTTCTTCTTGTCACCATCAACATCTCTGTGTTCATTCTTTCTTCTTGTCACCATCAACATCTCTGTGTTCATTCTTTCTTCTTCTTGTCACCATCAACATCTCTGTGTTCATTCTTTCTTCTTCTTGTCACCATCAACATCTCTGTGTTCATTCTTCTTCTTCTTGTCACCATCAACATCTCTGTGTTCATTCTTTCTTCTTGTCACCATCAACATCTCTGTGTTCATTCTTTCTTCTTGTCACCATCAACATCTCTGTGTTCATTCTTTCTTCTCTTGTCACCATCAACATCTCTGTGTTCATTCTTTCTTCTTCTTGTCACCATCAACATCTCTGTGTTCATTCTTTCTTCTTGTCACCATCAACATCTCTGTGTTCATTCTTTCTTCTTGTCACCATCAACATCTCTGTGTTCATTCTTTCTTCTTGTCACCATCAACATCTCTGTGTTCATTCTTTCTTCTTCTTGTCACCATCAACATCTCTGTGTTCATTCTTTCTTCTTCTTGTCACCATCAACATCTCTGTGTTCATTCTTTCTTCTTCTTGTCACCATCAACATCTCTGTGTTCATTCTTTCTTCTTGTCACCATCAACATCTCTGTGTTCATTCTTTCTTCTTGTCACCATCAACATCTCTGTGTTCATTCTTTCTTCTTCTTGTCACCATCAACATCTCTGTGTTCATTCTTTCTTCTTGTCACCATCAACATCTCTGTGTTCATTCTTTCTTCTTTGTCACCATCAACATCTCTGTGTTCATTCTTTCTTCTTCTTGTCACCATCAACATCTCTGTGTTCATTCTTTCTTCTTGTCACCATCAACATCTCTGTGTTCATTCTTTCTTCTTGTCACCATCAACATCTCTGTGTTCATTCTTTCTTCTTCTTGTCACCATCAACATCTCTGTGTTCATTCTTTCTTCTTCTTGTCACCATCAACATCTCTGTGTTCATTCTTTCTTCTTGTCACCATCAACATCTCTGTGTTCATTCTTTCTTCTTGTCACCATCAACATCTCTGTGTTCATTCTTTCTTCTTCTTGTCACCATCAACATCTCTGTGTTCATTCTTTCTTCTTGTCACCATCAACATCTCTGTGTTCATTCTTTCTTCTTCTTGTCACCATCAACATCTCTGTGTTCATTCTTTCTTCTTCTTGTCACCATCAACATCTCTGTGTTCATTCTTTCTTCTTCTTGTCACCATCAACATCTCTGTGTTCATTCTTTCTTCTTGTCACCATCAACATCTCTGTGTTCATTCTTTCTTCTTCTTGTCACCATCAACATCTCTGTGTTCATTCTTTCTTCTTCTTGTCACCATCAACATCTCTGTGTTCATTCTTTCTTCTTCTTGTCACCATCAACATCTCTGTGTTCATTCTTTCTTCTTCTGTCACCATCAACATCTCTGTGTTCATTCTTTCTTCTTGTCACCATCAACATCTCTGTGTTCATTCTTTCTTCTTCTTGTCACCATCAACATCTCTGTGTTCATTCTTTCTTCTTGTCACCATCAACATCTCTGTGTTCATTCTTTCTTCTTGTCACCATCAACATCTCTGTGTTCATTCTTTCTTCTTGTCACCATCAACATCTCTGTGTTCATTCTTTCTTCTTCTTGTCACCATCAACATCTCTGTGTTCATTCTTTCTTCTTGTCACCATCAACATCTCTGTGTTCATTCTTTCTTCTTCTTGTCACCATCAACATCTCTGTGTTCATTCTTTCTTCTTGTCACCATCAACATCTCTGTGTTCATTCTTTCTTCTTGTCACCATCAACATCTCTGTGTTCATTCTTTCTTCTTGTCACCATCAACATCTCTGTGTTCATTCTTTCTTCTTCTTGTCACCATCAACATCTCTGTGTTCATTCTTTCTTCTTCTTGTCACCATCAACATCTCTGTGTTCATTCTTTCTTCTTCTTGTCACCATCAACATCTCTGTGTTCATTCTTTCTTCTTGTCACCATCAACATCTCTGTGTTCATTCTTTCTTCTTGTCACCATCAACATCTCTGTGTTCATTCTTTCTTCTTGTCACCATCAACATCTCTGTGTTCATTCTTTCTTCTTCTTGTCACCATCAACATCTCTGTGTTCATTCTTTCTTCTTCTTGTCACCATCAACATCTCTGTGTTCATTCTTTCTTCTTGTCACCATCAACATCTCTGTGTTCATTCTTTCTTCTTCTTGTCACCATCAACATCTCTGTGTTCATTCTTCTTCTTCTTGTCACCATCAACATCTCTGTGTTCATTCTTTCTTCTTGTCACCATCAACATCTCTGTGTTCATTCTTTCTTCTTGTCACCATCAACATCTCTGTGTTCATTCTTTCTTCTTGTCACCATCAACATCTCTGTGTTCATTCTTTCTTCTTGTCACCATCAACATCTCTGTGTTCATTCTTTCTTCTTCTTGTCACCATCAACATCTCTGTGTTCATTCTTTCTTCTTGTCACCATCAACATCTCTGTGTTCATTCTTTCTTCTTGTCACCATCAACATCTCTGTGTTCATTCTTTCTTCTTGTCACCATCAACATCTCTGTGTTCATTCTTTCTTCTTGTCACCATCAACATCTCTGTGTTCATTCTTTCTTCTTCTTGTCACCATCAACATCTCTGTGTTCATTCTTTCTTCTTCTTGTCACCATCAACATCTCTGTGTTCATTCTTTCTTCTTCTTGTCACCATCAACATCTCTGTGTTCATTCTTTCTTCTTGTCACCATCAACATCTCTGTGTTCATTCTTTCTTCTTGTCACCATCAACATCTCTGTGTTCATTCTTTCTTCTTGTCACCATCAACATCTCTGTGTTCATTCTTTCTTCTTCTTGTCACCATCAACATCTCTGTGTTCATTCTTTCTTCTTCTTGTCACCATCAACATCTCTGTGTTCATTCTTTCTTCTTCTTGTCACCATCAACATCTCTGTGTTCATTCTTTCTTCTTGTCACCATCAACATCTCTGTGTTCATTCTTTCTTCTTGTCACCATCAACATCTCTGTGTTCATTCTTTCTTCTTGTCACCATCAACATCTCTGTGTTCATTCTTTCTTCTTCTTGTCACCATCAACATCTCTGTGTTCATTCTTTCTTCTTGTCACCATCAACATCTCTGTGTTCATTCTTTCTTCTTCTTGTCACCATCAACATCTCTGTGTTCATTCTTTCTTCTTCTTGTCACCATCAACATCTCTGTGTTCATTCTTTCTTCTTCTTGTCACCATCAACATCTCTGTGTTCATTCTTTCTTCTTGTCACCATCAACATCTCTGTGTTCATTCTTTCTTCTTGTCACCATCAACATCTCTGTGTTCATTCTTTCTTCTTGTCACCATCAACATCTCTGTGTTCATTCTTTCTTCTTCTTGTCACCATCAACATCTCTGTGTTCATTCTTTCTTCTTGTCACCATCAACATCTCTGTGTTCATTCTTTCTTCTTCTTGTCACCATCAACATCTCTGTGTTCATTCTTTCTTCTTCTTGTCACCATCAACATCTCTGTGTTCATTCTTTCTTCTTCTTGTCACCATCAACATCTCTGTGTTCATTCTTTCTTCTTCTTGTCACCATCAACATCTCTGTGTTCATTCTTTCTTCTTGTCACCATCAACATCTCTGTGTTCATTCTTTCTTCTTCTTGTCACCATCAACATCTCTGTGTTCATTCTTTCTTCTTCTTGTCACCATCAACATCTCTGTGTTCATTCTTTCTCTTCTTGTCACCATCAACATCTCTGTGTTCATTCTTTCTTCTTGTCACCATCAACATCTCTGTGTTCATTCTTTCTTCTTGTCACCATCAACATCTCTGTGTTCATTCTTTCTTCTTCTTGTCACCATCAACATCTCTGTGTTCATTCTTTCTCTTCTTGTCACCATCAACATCTCTGTGTTCATTCTTTCTTCTTCTTGTCACCATCAACATCTCTGTGTTCATTCTTTCTTCTTCTTGTCACCATCAACATCTCTGTGTTCATTCTTTCTTCTCTTGTCACCATCAACATCTCTGTGTTCATTCTTTCTTCTTCTTGTCACCATCAACATCTCTGTGTTCATTCTTTCTTCTTGTCACCATCAACATCTCTGTGTTCATTCTTTCTTCTTGTCACCATCAACATCTCTGTGTTCATTCTTTCTTCTTCTTGTCACCATCAACATCTCTGTGTTCATTCTTTCTTCTTGTCACCATCAACATCTCTGTGTTCATTCTTTCTTCTTGTCACCATCAACATCTCTGTGTTCATTCTTTCTTCTTCTTGTCACCATCAACATCTCTGTGTTCATTCTTTCTTCTTGTCACCATCAACATCTCTGTGTTCATTCTTTCTTCTTCTTGTCACCATCAACATCTCTGTGTTCATTCTTTCTTCTTCTTGTCACCATCAACATCTCTGTGTTCATTCTTTCTTCTTCTTGTCACCATCAACATCTCTGTGTTCATTCTTTCTTCTTCTTGTCACCATCAACATCTCTGTGTTCATTCTTTTCTTCTTGTCACCATCAACATCTCTGTGTTCATTCTTTCTTCTTCTTGTCACCATCAACATCTCTGTGTTCATTCTTTCTTCTTCTTGTCACCATCAACATCTCTGTGTTCATTCTTTCTTCTTCTTGTCACCATCAACATCTCTGTGTTCATTCTTTCTTCTTGTCACCATCAACATCTCTGTGTTCATTCTTTCTTCTTCTTGTCACCATCAACATCTCTGTGTTCATTCTTTCTTCTTGTCACCATCAACATCTCTGTGTTCATTCTTTCTTCTTTGTCACCATCAACATCTCTGTGTTCATTCTTTCTTCTTGTCACCATCAACATCTCTGTGTTCATTCTTTCTTCTTCTTGTCACCATCAACATCTCTGTGTTCATTCTTCTTCTTCTTGTCACCATCAACATCTCTGTGTTCATTCTTTCTTCTTCTTGTCACCATCAACATCTCTGTGTTCATTCTTTCTCTTCTTGTCACCATCAACATCTCTGTGTTCATTCTTTCTTCTTGTCACCATCAACATCTCTGTGTTCATTCTTTCTTCTTGTCACCATCAACATCTCTGTGTTCATTCTTTCTTCTTCTTGTCACCATCAACATCTCTGTGTTCATTCTTTCTTCTTGTCACCATCAACATCTCTGTGTTCATTCTTTCTTCTTGTCACCATCAACATCTCTGTGTTCATTCTTTCTTCTTGTCACCATCAACATCTCTGTGTTCATTCTTTCTTCTTGTCACCATCAACATCTCTGTGTTCATTCTTTCTTCTTGTCACCATCAACATCTCTGTGTTCATTCTTTCTTCTCTTGTCACCATCAACATCTCTGTGTTCATTCTTTCTTCTTCTTGTCACCATCAACATCTCTGTGTTCATTCTTTCTTCTTGTCACCATCAACATCTCTGTGTTCATTCTTCTTCTTCTTGTCACCATCAACATCTCTGTGTTCATTCTTTCTTCTTGTCACCATCAACATCTCTGTGTTCATTCTTTCTTCTTCTTGTCACCATCAACATCTCTGTGTTCATTCTTTCTTCTTGTCACCATCAACATCTCTGTGTTCATTCTTTCTTTCTTGTCACCATCAACATCTCTGTGTTCATTCTTTCTTCTTGTCACCATCAACATCTCTGTGTTCATTCTTTCTTCTTCTTGTCACCATCAACATCTCTGTGTTCATTCTTCTTCTTCTTGTCACCATCAACATCTCTGTGTTCATTCTTTCTTCTTCTTGTCACCATCAACATCTCTGTGTTCATTCTTTCTTCTTGTCACCATCAACATCTCTGTGTTCATTCTTTCTTCTTCTTGTCACCATCAACATCTCTGTGTTCATTCTTCTTCTTCTTGTCACCATCAACATCTCTGTGTTCATTCTTCTTCTTCTTGTCACCATCAACATCTCTGTGTTCATTCTTTCTTCTTGTCACCATCAACATCTCTGTGTTCATTCTTTCTTCTTCTTGTCACCATCAACATCTCTGTGTTCATTCTTTCTTCTTGTCACCATCAACATCTCTGTGTTCATTCTTTCTTCTTGTCACCATCAACATCTCTGTGTTCATTCTTTCTTCTTCTTGTCACCATCAACATCTCTGTGTTCATTCTTTCTTCTTCTTGTCACCATCAACA
>NC_084738.1:71679867-71731575 GCF_033978785.1 Entelurus aequoreus | reverse complement strand
AACAACAAAGTAAACAATGACGTAGTTACAATGTGACCACTGTAGTCAACAACAAAGTAAACAATGACGTAGTTTACAATGTGACCACTGTAGTCAACAACAAAGTAAACAATGACGTGGTTACAATGTGACCACTGTAGTCAACAACAAAGTAAACAATGACGTGGTTACAATGTGACCACTGTAGTCAACAACAAAGTAAACAAATGAAGTAGGTTACAATGTGACCACTGTAGTCAACAACAAAGTAAACAATGACGTGGTTACAATGTGACCACTGTAGTCAACAACAAAGTAAACAATGACGTAGTTACAATGTGACCACTGTAGTCAACAACAAAGTAAACAATGACGTAGTTACAATGTGACCACTGTAGTCAACAACAAAGTAAACAATGACGTGGTTACAATGTGACCACTGTAGTCAACAACAAAGTAAACAATGACGTAGTTACAATGTGACCACTGTAGTCAACAACAAAGTAAACAATGACGTGGTTACAATGTGACCACTGTAGTCAACAACAAAGTAAACAATGACGTGGTTACAATGTGACCACTGTAGTCAACAACAAAGTAAACAATGACGTGGTTACAATGTGACCACTGTAGTCAACAACAAGTAAACAATGACGTGGTTACAATGTGACCACTGTAGTCAACAACAGAGTAAACAATGACGTAGTTACAATGTGACCACTGTAGTCAACAACAAAGTAAACAATGACGTGGTTACAATGTGACCACTGTAGTCAACAACAAAGTAAACAATGACGTAGTTACAATGTGACCACTGTAGTCAACAACAAAGTAAACAATGACGTAGTTACAATGTGACCACTGTAGTCAACAACAAAGTAAACAATGACGTAGTTACAATGTGACCACTGTAGTCAACAACAAAGTAAACAATGACGTAGTTACAATGTGACCACTGTAGTCAACAACAAAGTAAACAATGACGTGGTTACAATGTGACCACTGTAGTCAACAACAAAGTAAACAATGACGTAGTTACAATGTGACCACTGTAGTCAACAACAAAGTAAACAATGACGTAGTTACAATGTGACCACTGTAGTCAACAACAAAGTAAACAATGACGTAGTTACAATGTGACCACTGTAGTCAACAACAAAGTAAACAATGACGTAGTTACAATGTGACCACTGTAGTCAACAACAAAGTAAACAATGACGTAGTTACAATGTGACCACTGTAGTCAACAACAAAGTAAACAATGACGTAGTTACAATGTGACCACTGTAGTCAACAACAAAGTAAACAATGACGTAGTTACAATGTGACCACTGTAGTCAACAACAAAGTAAACAATGACGTAGTTACAATGTGACCACTGTAGTCAACAACAAAGTAAACAATGACGTAGTTACAATGTGACCACTGTAGTCAACAACAAAGTAAACAATGACGTAGTTACAATGTGACCACTGTAGTCAACAACAAAGTAAACAAATAAGTGGTTACAATGTGACCACTGTAGTCAACAACAAAGTAAACAATGACGTAGTTACAATGTGACCACTGTAGTCAAGAACAAAGTAAACAATAAGTGTTTACAATGTGACCACTGTAGTCAACAACAAAGTAAACAATGAAGTAGTTACAATGTGACCACTGTAGTCAACAACAAAGTAAACAATGACGTAGTTACAATGTGACCACTGTAGTCAACAACAAAGTAAACAATGACGTAGTTACAATGTGACCACTGTAGTCAACAACAAAGTAAACAATGACGTAGTTACAATGTGACCACTGTAGTCAACAACAAAGTAAACAATGACGTAGTTACAATGTGACCACTGTAGTCAACAACAAAGTAAACAATGACGTAGTTACAATGTGACCACTGTAGTCAACAACAAAGTAAACAATGACGTGGTTACAATGTGACCACTGTAGTCAACAACAAAGTAAACAATGACGTAGTTACAATGTGACCACTGTAGTCAACAACAAAGTAAACAATGACGTGGTTACAATGTGACCACTGTAGTCAACAACAAAGTAAACAATGACGTGGTTACAATGTGACCACTGTAGTCAACAACAGAGTAAACAATGACGTAGTTACAATGTGACCACTGTAGTCAACAACAAAGTAAACAATGACGTGGTTACAATGTGACCACTGTAGTCAACAACAAAGTAAACAATGACGTAGTTACAATGTGACCACTGTAGTCAACAACAAAGTAAACAATGACGTAGTTACAATGTGACCACTGTAGTCAACAACAAAGTAAACAATGACGTGGTTACAATGTGACCACTGTAGTCAACAACAAAGTAAACAATGACGTAGTTACAATGTGACCACTGTAGTCAACAACAAAGTAAACAATGACGTAGTTACAATGTGACCACTGTAGTCAACAACAAAGTAAACAATGACGTAGTTACAATGTGACCACTGTAGTCAACAACAAAGTAAACAATGACGTAGTTACAATGTGACCACTGTAGTCAACAACAAAGTAAACAATGACGTAGTTACAATGTGACCACTGTAGTCAACAACAAAGTAAACAATGACGTAGTTACAATGTGACCACTGTAGTCAACAACAAAGTAAACAATGACGTAGTTACAATGTGACCACTGTAGTCAACAACAAAGTAAACAATAAGTGGTTACAATGTGACCACTGTAGTCAACAACAAAGTAAACAATGACGTAGTTACAATGTGACCACTGTAGTCAAGAACAAAGTAAACAAATAAGTGTTTACAATGTGACCACTGTAGTCAACAACAAAGTAAACAATGAAGTAGTTACAATGTGACCACTGTAGTCAACAACAAAGTAAACAATGACGTAGTTACAATGTGACCACTGTAGTCAACAACAAAGTAAACAATGACGTAGTTACAATGTGACCACTGTAGTCAACAACAAAGTAAACAATGACGTAGTTACAATGTGACCACTGTAGTCAACAACAAAGTAAACAATGACGTAGTTACAATGTGACCACTGTAGTCAACAACAAAGTAAACAATGACGTAGTTACAATGTGACCACTGTAGTCAACAACAAAGTAAACAATGACGTGGTTACAATGTGACCACTGTAGTCAACAACAAAGTAAACAATGACGTGGTTACAATGTGACCACTGTAGTCAACAACAAAGTAAACAATGACGTAGTTACAATGTGACCACTGTAGTCAACAACAAAGTAAACAATGACGTAGTTACAATGTGACCACTGTAGTCAACAACAAAGTAAACAATGACGTAGTTACAATGTGACCACTGTAGTCAACAACAAAGTAAACAATGACGTAGTTACAATGTGACCACTGTAGTCAACAACAAAGTAAACAATGACGTGGTTACAATGTGACCACTGTAGTCAACAACAAAGTAAACAATGACGTGGTTACAATGTGACCACTGTAGTCAACAACAAAGTAAACAAATAAGTGGTTACAATGTGACCACTGTAGTCAACAACAAAGTAAACAATGACGTAGTTACAATGTGACCACTGTAGTCAACAACAAAGTAAACAATGACGTAGTTACAATGTGACCACTGTAGTCAACAACAAAGTAAACAATGACGTAGTTACAATGTGACCACTGTAGTCAACAACAAAGTAAACAATGACGTGGTTACAATGTGACCACTGTAGTCAACAACAAAGTAAACAATGACGTAGTTACAATGTGACCACTGTAGTCAACAACAAAGTAAACAATGACGTGGTTACAATGTGACCACTGTAGTCAACAACAAAGTAAACAATGACGTGGTTACAATGTGACCACTGTAGTCAACAACAAAGTAAACAATGACGTGGTTACAATGTGACCACTGTAGTCAACAACAAAGTAAACAATGACGTAGTTACAATGTGACCACTGTAGTCAACAACAAAGTAAACAATGACGTAGTTACAATGTGACCACTGTAGTCAACAACAAAGTAAACAATGACGTGGTTACAATGTGACCACTGTAGTCAACAACAAAGTAAACAATGACGTGGTTACAATGTGACCACTGTAGTCAACAACAAAGTAAACAAATAAGTGGTTACAATGTGACCACTGTAGTCAACAACAAAGTAAACAATGACGTAGTTACAATGTGACCACTGTAGTCAACAACAAAGTAAACAATGACGTAGTTACAATGTGACCACTGTAGTCAACAACAAAGTAAACAATGACGTAGTTACAATGTGACCGCTGTAGTCAACAACAAAGTAAACAATGACGTGGTTACAATGTGACCACTGTAGTCAACAACAAAGTAAACAATGACGTAGTTACAATGTGACCACTGTAGTCAACAACAAAGTAAACAATGACGTGGTTACAATGTGACCACTGTAGTCAACAACAAAGTAAACAATGACGTGGTTACAATGTGACCACTGTAGTCAACAACAAAGTAAACAATGACGTGGTTACAATGTGACCACTGTAGTCAACAACAAAGTAAACAATGACGTGGTTACAATGTGACCACTGTAGTCAACAACAGAGTAAACAATGACGTAGTTACAATGTGACCACTGTAGTCAACAACAAAGTAAACAATGACGTAGTTACAATGTGACCACTGTAGTCAACAACAAAGTAAACAATGACGTAGTTACAATGTGACCACTGTAGTCAACAACAAAGTAAACAATGACGTGGTTACAATGTGACCACTGTAGTCAACAACAAAGTAAACAATGACGTGGTTACAATGTGACCACTGTAGTCAACAACAAAGTAAACAATGACGTAGTTACAATGTGACCACTGTAGTCAACAACAAAGTAAACAATGACGTGGTTACAATGTGACCACTGTAGTCAACAACAAAGTAAACAATGACGTAGTTACAATGTGACCACTGTAGTCAACAACAAAGTAAACAATGACGTGGTTACAATGTGACCACTGTAGTCAACAACAAAGTAAACAATGACGTGGTTACAATGTGACCACTGTAGTCAACAACAAAGTAAACAATGACGTAGTTACAATGTGACCACTGTAGTCAACAACAAAGTAAACAATGACGTGGTTACAATGTGACCACTGTAGTCAACAACAAAGTAAACAATGACGTGGTTACAATGTGACCACTGTAGTCAACAACAAAGTAAACAATGACGTGGTTACAATGTGACCACTGTAGTCAACAACAGAGTAAACAATGACGTAGTTACAATGTGACCACTGTAGTCAACAACAAAGTAAACAATGACGTAGTTACAATGTGACCACTGTAGTCAACAACAAAGTAAACAATGACGTGGTTACAATGTGACCACTGTAGTCAACAACAAAGTAAACAATGACGTAGTTACAATGTGACCACTGTAGTCAACAACAAAGTAAACAATGACGTAGTTACAATGTGACCACTGTAGTCAACAACAAAGTAAACAATGACGTGGTTACAATGTGACCACTGTAGTCAACAACAAAGTAAACAATGACGTAGTTACAATGTGACCACTGTAGTCAACAACAAAGTAAACAATGATGTAGTTACAATGTGACCACTGTAGTCAACAACAAAGTAAACAATGACGTGGTTACAATGTGACCACTGTAGTCAACAACAAAGTAAACAATGACGTGGTTACAATGTGACCACTGTAGTCAACAACAAAGTAAACAATGACGTAGTTACAATGTGACCACTGTAGTCAACAACAAAGTAAACAATGACGTGGTTACAATGTGACCACTGTAGTCAACAACAAAGTAAACAATGACGTGGTTACAATGTGACCACTGTAGTCAACAACAAAGTAAACAATGACGTAGTTACAATGTGACCACTGTAAGAAATCATCAACAACATGACAGAGAGATAGTCTAACACTGTTAGTCTAAATGCATCAATAAGGATGCTAAAATAATATCTAAACAGTGGACATTTATCCATGAAAATATGGAGAAGCTGCTGATGTTGTGTTTGATGGAGGACCAGCTGGAAGGAGATACTGTAGAATTTCATTCTACAATGTAAATGTGTATTACATTACTTCATACAACTACTGTACTTGTTCGTAGTAGCTTATATTGTATTGTTTTTATACAATATTTCTTTGTTTTCCTTCATAAAATACACGTTACATGTTAAAACTGTGCTGTTTTCAAAAGAATGCCAGTGCAAGGTAATAATACTAACACAGACACAAACGTGCTAGCACATTAGCTAAAGCTAGCAACACTAGCTTCCTTACATTATGTGTACAAATAAGCATGAAAACACTCCTTCAGTAAGTAAGTAATCATTGTTTTAGTTATATTGTAAAACTTACAAACGTTGCTTGGAGTGATGAATGAAGAATCCATACGAGTAGAAACGCTATGGACGGTTTAACTTTCACTTCAAGGCAAAATTGGAAGTACATTTTCACCTGCAGTGGGTAAACTTGTCTAAAGATGGCGCCATTGCAAAAACAATAACACACCATTTCTGTCCTCTGCTCGGGTTTTAATGAAAACTATTGAAAACAAAACATTATGGCAATTTGTGATAAAAAAAAAAATCCATAAATTAGCCGCACCGTTTTATAAGCCGCAGGATTCAAAGTGTAGGAAAAACGGAATTAACGGCAGTAAGGACTTTGTCGCAGCTGTTGTGCTAAAGATGTTAGCACTTTCTATCGTTGAAAACGACAACACGTGGAAAAACGGTAGGCCAGTAGGTGGCGATGTACTGATCGAGTTTGTAATATTAGCATTAACGCTAGACTTTTTAAACATCATTTAGTGGTTGTTAGTAAGACGGGTGTTGTAGGCTACATATGTAAACATCACAGCACATTTAGTGGTTGTTAGTAAGACGGGTGTTGTAGGCTACATATGTAAACATCACAGCACATTTAGTGGTGGTTAGTAAGACGGGTGTTGTAGGCTACATATGCAAACATCACAGCACATTTAGTGGTGGTTAGTAAGACGGGTGTTGTAGGCTACATATGTAAACATCACAGCACATTTAGTGGTTGTTAGTAAGACGGGTGTTGTAGGCTACATATGCAAACATCACAGCACATTTAGTGGTTGTTAGTAAGACGGGTGTTGTAGGCTACATATGTAAACATCACAGCACATTTAGTGGTGGTTAGTAAGACGGGTGTTGTAGGCTACATATGCAAACATCACAGCACATTTAGTGGTTGTTAGTAAGACGGGTGTTGTAGGCTACATATGTAAACATCACAGCACATTTAGTGGTGGTTAGTAAGACGGGTGTTGTAGGCTACATATGCAAACATCACAGCACATTAACTCCCAATTGATCAGCTGACCTGAAACCTTAAATGAGGATAAATGAGGCGGGAAGCTAAGTGCACGGCTGAGCCCTCGCCGCCGGCGTGCTAACAGCAGGAGCTGGACTGTAGGTGGCGGTGCTACAATGCACATACCCTATTTACCGCTCCTCAACTTAGCCATAGCATGATGGACTGTAGGTGGCAGTGCTACAATGCACATACCCTATTTACCGCTCCTCAACTTAGCCATAGCATGCTGGACTGTAGGTGGCGGTGCTACAATGCACATACCCTATTTACCGCTCCTCAACTTAGCCATAGCATGCCAGCTTCTGTGTAAACATCACAGCACATTAGCTTCCTAGTCCTTGGCTGACCTGAAACCTTAAATGAGGATAAACGAGGAAGGGGCACCGACGGGATCGAAGCCGCGCCCCTTCCGCCTACCGCTGTCGAAAACAATATGCGGGAGGGTGCGGGAAGGTGTGGGAGAGTGCGAGAGGGTGCGGGAGGGTGCGGGAGAGTGCGGGAGGGTGCGGGAGAGTGCGGGAGGGTGCGGGAGTGTGCGGGAGAGTGTGGGAGAGTGCGGGAGGGTGCGGGAGAGTGTGGGAGAGTGCGGGAGGGTGCGGGAGAGTGCGAGAGAGTGCGAGAGGGTGCGGGAGAGTGTGGGAGAGTGCGGGAGGGTGCGGGAGGGTGCGGGAGAGTGCGAGAGAGTGCGAGAGGGTGCGGGAGGGTGCAGGAGGGTGCGGGAGAGTACGGGAGGGTGCGGGAGGGTGCGGGAGAGTGCGTGCAGGAGAGTACAGGAGGGTGCGGGAGTGTGCGGGAGAGTGTGGACGACGCCCAGCAGCTGCGTGCAGAAAAAGTGCTAATATATTTTGCGTGTGTTGGACATTTTCTGTGTGGCGGAGATAAGGGATCCCTATCTACTGCATCGGGGGGGGGCTTAAGATCCTGATGGGTGCGGGGAGAGAATGAGTTTTCCTCGCCACTCTGCATATTACAGGATTACACTGCACCTTTAGATACGCTCCAGCTGAGCCTATCGCCGCCTTGGGGCTCCACACGCGTGTCCATGATTGAAATATGCTGTCACACGGCGCGCAAGAGAAGCCACACCGTTCCCAAATGAAACACGTAGATAGGATTTCATTTTCTGACATTGCTTGGGAAGAATAGCGCCTCGGCTAAAAAAGTGCAGCGCTAAGATTAGGCCGCTAAGGGAAGTCCGGTGTTGGCCTGGGTTTTGTTGGAAGGAGTATTGTGGATCCAGACCTGCTACATATGGTTTGGGGTGGCCTCTGTTGGGAATTAATGCCAGAAATAAAACCGACTGGACTTTGCCACGTTCACCGTGTCCCTGAACGCCCCTCAGGTGTCACTACGTGTTCTAGCAGAAAGGAACCCGGGAGTTTGATTAGATCGGTTCACGCTTACGAGTAAGTTCCTTTTTGGTGGAGCCATGGGACCTTGAGGGATTAGTCTTCGATGGTGGATCACTGGGACTGTCAGGATTTAGTTCTACGTGATGGAGTCCTGGGACCTTTAGAAGTGAGAAGGCAGTTTTGGAAGAACCCTGGGAGCTTCAGGGGCTTAGTCCTTTTTGGTGGGGCCATGGACCCTTTAGGACGGTGTTCGCCCTAGTTGGTGGAAAACCAGGGACCTTTAACAGTGAGAAGGCCCTTTTGGAGTCATCCTGGGACTTTCAGGGTTTAGTCCCAGGTGGAGGGGTAACCTGGGACGTTTAAGAGTGGGAAGGTGTTTCTGGAGGAACCCTGGTACCTTTAGGGTTTAGTCCTAGTTGGGGGAAAACCTGGGACCTTTAAGAGTGGGAAGGTGTTTCTGGAGGAACCCTGGTACCTTTAGGGTTTAGTCCTAGTTGGGGGAAAACCTGGGACCTTTAAGAGTGAGGAGGCCTTTCTGCAGGAATCCTGAGACTTTCATGGTTTAGTCCTCAGTGGAGCCCTTTCGGAGGAACCCGGGGACCTTCTGGGTTGAGTCCCATTTGGGGGAGCCCCAGGACCCAATTAGCGAGATGGCCCTTTTTTGAAGATCCCTGGGACCAAAGGATTTACTCCCAGTTGGTGGAGACCTAGGACACACAAAGTGAAATTGCCCCTTTGGGGGAACCCTGAGACCTTCAGGGGAACCCTGAGACCTTCAGGGTTTAGTCCTAGTTGGTGGAGCCCCAGGATCCAAGCCGTGGAATTGCCTTTTTCAAGGATCTCTGGGACCTCAAGGGTTTACTCCCATTTGGTCGAGACCTCAGGCACACGTAGTGAAATGGCCCCTTTGGAGGAACCCTGAGATCTTCAGGGTTTAGTCCTAGTTGGTGTAGCCCTGGGACCTTTAGGAGTGAGGTGGCCCTTTTAGAGGAACCCAGGGACCGTCTGGGTTGAGTCCCATTTTGTGTAGCCTCACACCAAAGTAGTGAGATGGCGCTTTTAGAGGAACCCTGGAAGTTTTAGGGTTTAGTCCGAGTTGGTGGATCCCCAGGACCCAAGTAGCGAGATGGCCTTTTTTGAGGGTCCTTGGGACCTTAAGGGTTTACTCCCATTTGGTGGAGACCTAGGACACACATAGTGAAATGGACCCTTTGGAGAAACTCTGAGACGTTCAGGGTTTAGTCCTAGTTGGTGCAGCCCTGGGTTTTTTAGATGGCCTTTTTGGAGGAACCCAGGGAGCTTCAGGGTTTAAGTCCTCTCTGGGGCAGCCTGAGACCATGGACTTTCTTAAAAACAAATAGAGATGCTCCAAACCATTTGGGACCAATTCTGATGAAAAGGTGCCCCTGAAATTCTGATCCCCATTGCTAAAGTTCCCGAAACATCCGGGGAAGTTGTCTTTCCCTAAAGTAAAGTGGCGCTAGAAAAATAATTGGCTTGACTTTGTCGCATCCACCTTGCCCAAGACAGCTCGTTAGGTGTCCTAGCCGAGAAGAAGATTATATTAGATCAGGTCAGGTACCCGCAGGTATTGGTATTACTTTTATTTAGAAGGAGTGTTTCCTTGTCTGTGTCACTAGTGTGGTTTCTTTTAATGCATGAGGAAGGTCTGCTCCACATGTCTTGTTGTGAATTGGTGCTGTAGAAATAAAACCGACTGGACTTTGCAGAGTCCACTCTGGCCTGAAACGTCATCGGTGGGCACTTTTTGGGGCGTGACCACTCGCCAGGTGTCCTAGCAAATAGGCACCTGTGCGTTGGGTCAGATCGGGTTGGGTTTTTGCAGGTATTTGTCTGTTCAAGGTTTCTTCTTGAGAGGGAGTTTTTCCTTGCCTGCATCACAAATGTGACCCAAAAAACCCTGTGAGTTGGATAAAGGTGTCTTCCTCAAGAAGTGATGAGAGGATGTTGGATCCAAAAGACTCCGGTCTGAAGTCCAGGTCTCATAAGCATAAAGCCAGACTGGGAGTCCCAGGATTGTTGTCTTTGGGCGTAAACCTCTGGAAGACCCTAAAACTGTGCACCATCCGTGTTTGAGGCCTGCGTAGCGGCCCTGGGCTTTGATGAGGGGCGAGGGAAGGCCACGCTCTCCGCCTCCTTCGCCGCAACACGCCTCCCGCCGCCCCCTCCTCCGCACGCAGCCTCCGGCTAATTACCTCCTTTTTCAAATGCAAAGCAGCGGCAGAAAGTGAGATGATTTCTGGGCCGGCGCTTTGGGGAAGAAGCGGGCAGAGCGGAGCTGAATGGAAGAAAGAGGTGACTTTCTTTGCTCGGCTGGCGGGGACCTTTGAAGTCGGCTACGTCGGTGGGAAGGAGGGAAGGGGGGGAACGCGAGGGGCTGGGGGAGCGGGGCTTCGCTTCTTCTTTTTCGGAGGCGAGAGAAGATCGTGTTAACGAGATGGCCTCTAAAGACGAATTAAATGGTGGGAGAAAGGAAACACGATCAGGCCCCGGCCCTACTTAGAGACGCCCTCCTTTTCAGCGAATTCCTCAGCTCAGCTCTTTGGAGGGCCTGGAGTGTGGGGTCCGGACATCGGGGGGGCAAATGAGGGGTCACCCGTCCTTTAGTCACACATCCCAGCGCCTGAATGGGGACTTACACGGCGATGGAGGGTCAGAAGTGGCCCGGATTACACGCCGGCTCTAAGCCCCCTGGATGCCAGTGTTTTCACTCCCTGCCGCTGTTTGTTGTTTTGTGGCCCAGCGCTCCCGGCCAAGAAAAGGAGAGGACCGGGGGAATTAGTGTAAAGCTCGGGAGATGAATGGCCATCTTATTCGCACCTCTTGTTGGCTGTTTTTCAGGGCGCCCCCCCCCCCCCATAAAACAGCCCTCCCATTCCTTGTTGCGCTGAAAGCGCGTTAGGGTTGCTTTTGTGCGCACAAAAGGAGACTCCCCTCGTGGATTTCACGCCCCTGCTGGAGCAACAAGGGGATTTAGGCCGCCACGCAGCGCCACCCGCCTTTGATTGGACGCGGTTGTGCTTCTCTTTCTTGATTAATCAGGTGATTCCAGCACTTTCAGTAACACCTTTTTTTTTTTACTTTCGCTTTCACAGCACTATAATCTTCCTCTGCAGCAGCCGGCGTCACTGGACCGAGGTCTAAGCCACGGTACCGTGTCCTGCACAAAAACACTGCAGAGATGAAATTATTGGACCACTCATCTAGAGTGCTAGTTTGGTCTTATTACTTTGTTCCAAGCTTTTGGGAGATTTTATGGACAGTCCAAAGTTGGCAACTCATTTCAGTAAAATAGTCAAATCACATTAAACACTTAACAATAAGCTCTTAAAATGAAGGTGCAAAAATCCGGAATATGTAAGAAATGCTTCATAAAGTGTAATAAAATAGTGTGAACATGTAAGCATAGAAACCTGAGAAGAAGTATTTCCTGCAGGTTTAGTGCTAGGAAATAACGGCTGTGTAACATGAATTTGCCATGTCATTCTTATTCAACTATATAAATTAATTTTTGTAATACAATAATTATTTGAATATTGTTAATATATCACTAATTATTGAAATTGTCTATGACCTATGGAAAATAAGGAGCAAGAGAATCCATCCATCCATTTTCTACCGCTTGTCCCGTTCAGAGTCGCGGGGGGTGCTGGAGCCTATCTCATAATATATTTTATAAGAAAAGTAACCTTCCTCTGATTGTAATCCCTCAGCTGTCAGGGCAGGAAGGAAATGTCAACACAAACATGGAAAACACTCAAACAATGTCAACAAAATAGTACAATTACATTGAACATTTAACAATCATCTCTTAAAACGAAGGTGCAAAATTAAGCAATATGTAAAAAATGCTTCATAAAATGTAATAAAATAGTGTGGAAATGTAAACATAGAAACCTGAGAAGAACTATTTTCTGCAGGTTTAGTGCTAGGAAATAACGGTTGTGTAACATGAATTTGTCATGTTATTTTATTTAACTCTAGAAATGATTTTTTTGTTACTCAGTAATTATTTGAATATTATTATTATTATATCGATCAATATTGATAATTATTTAAATTCTGTATGACCTATGGAAAATAAGGAGCAGGAAAATAATACATTTTATTTGAAATACACTTTCCTCTGATTATAATTTCTCAGCTATCAAGGCAGAAAAGAAATGTCAACACAAGTATGGAAAAAACTCAAAAAATGTCAACAAAATAGTCAAATCACATTGAACATTTAACAATAAGATCTTATAATGAAGGTGCACAAATCAGGAATATGTAAGAAATGCTTCATAAGGACTGAGAAAATAATGCAAAGTGTGAAAATATAAACAAAGAGAAACCTGAGAAGAACAACTTCCTGCAGGTTTAGTGCTAGGAAATAACGGCTGTGTAACATGAATTTGACATGTTATTTGTATTTAGCTATGGAAAGGAATTTTTGTAATGCAGTAATTATTTGAATATTATTAATATATTGATAATTATTGACATTTTTAATGACCTATGGAAAATAGGTAGTGGGAAAATAATATATTTTATATGAAAAGTAACCTTCCTCTGATTGTAATCCCTCAGCTATCAAAGCAGAAAGGAAATGTCAACACCAAAATGGAAAACACTCAAACAATGTCAACAAAATTGTAAAATCACATTAAACACTTAACAATAATCTCTTAATATGAAGGTGCGAAAATCAGGAATATGTAAGAAATGCTTCATAAAGTGTATTAAAATAGTGTGAAAATGTAAACATAGAGAAACCTGAGAAGAACTATTTCCTGCAGGTTTAGTGGCAGGAAATTATGACTGTGTAACATTAATTTGCCATTCCATTTTTATTTAACTATGGAAAGGATTGTTTGCAGTAATTGCAGTAATTATTTGAATATTATTGATATATTAATAATTATTTAAATTTTCTATGACCTATGGAAAATAAGGAGCAGGAAAATAATATATTTTATTGTAAATTGTAAATTAATCAAGGGTAACCTTCCTCGGATTATAATTCCTCAGCTATCAAGACAGAAAGGAAATGTCAACACAAACATGGAAAACACTCAAACAATGTCAACAAAATAGTCAAATCACATTGAACATTTGACAATAGGCTCTTCAAATGAAGGTGGGAAAATCCGGAATATGTAAGAAATGATTCATAAAGTGTAAGAAAATAGTGTGAAAATGTAAACATAGAAACCTGAGAAGAAGTATTTCCTGCAGGTTTAGTGGCAGGAAGTGACGGCTGTGTAACATGAATTTGTCATTCCATTCTTATTGAACTCTGGAAAGGAATTTTTTGTTATGCAGTAATTATTTGAATATTATTATTATATCGATCGATATTGATAGTTATTGCATTTTTTTACGACCTATGGAAAATAGGGAGCAGGAAAATAATATATTTTATATGAAAAGTAACCTTCCTCTGATTATAATCCCTCAGCTATCAAGGCAGAAAGGAAATGTCAACACAAACATGGAAAACACTCAAACAATGTCAACAAAATAGTCAAATCACATTGAACATTTAACAATCATCTCTTAAAATGAAGGTGCAGAAATAAGGAATATGTAAGAAAGGCTTCATAAAGTGTGAGAAAATAGTGTGAAAATGTAAACATAGAGTGAATGTTCTGTATTGCAGAAAAAGTGTTTGGACAATCGGAAGTTGACCGATTTTGTCACAGACTGACGATAGTACTTCTAATGTTTATACTTGTTAGCATACTTGTTCTTATGCTATCTGAACTCACTATGTTCTCTGCTGGCTGTACATATCCTACCAAGTAAACACTGTACATATCCTACCAAGTAACATATCCTACCAAGTAAACACTGTACATATCCTACCAAGTAACATATCCTACCAAGTAAACACTGTACATATCCTACCAAGTAAACACTGTACATATCCTAGCAAGTAAACACTGTACATATCCTAGCAAGTAAACACTGTACATATCCTACCAAGTAAACACTGTACATATCCTACCAAGTAAACACTGTACATATCCTACCAAGTAAACACTGTACATATCCTACCAAGTAAACACTGTACATATCCTACCAAGTAAACACTGTACATATCCTAGCAAGTAAACACTGTACATATCCTACCAAGTAACATATCCTACCAAGTAAACACTTTACATATCCTACCAAGTAAACACTGTACATATCCTACCAAGTAACATATCCTACCAAGTAAACACTTTACATATCCTACCAAGTAACATATCCTACCAAGTAACATATCCTACCAAGTAAACACTTTACATATCCTACCAAGTAACATATCCTAGCAAGTAAACACTGTACATATCCTACCAAGTAACATATCCTACCAAGTAAACACTGTACATATCCTAGCAAGTAAACACTGTACATATCCCACCCCCCGGATTGTAAATAATGTAAATAATTCAATGTATATACTCTGATGATGAACTTGTGAGATGACTGTATTATGATGATAGTATATATTTGTACCATGAATTGATTTAAGTGGACCCCGACTTAAACAAGTGTAAAAACTTATTGGGGTGTTACCATTTAGTGGTCAAGTGTACGGAATATGTACTTCACTGTGCAACCTACTAATAAAAGTTTCAATCAATCAAAAAGCTTTACACGAGCAAACCATTTGTTTAATGAGCTCTTTAAAGTTTGCTTTCCCAATGAAAAAGCAAACAATAAAAAAGCATGTAATGTGCATGCCAGGACACTAGTGGGTGCTTGTCTTTCACGGCCCTGGTAGCGTCTTTTTGACAGCTTTAATGTCACATGACTACGCTTACCTCAAATAAATATATTTGCTTTGTCTTTTGGGCTCTAAAGACACATGTCTATGAAGGTTCATTTATGTCTTTATTACGAAAGTTTTTTTTTTTTTACACTAAATTTATGTAACTGAATTTTTTGCATTTGAATTTTGTGAAATAATTTTTTTTTTACATCAAATTATACTGACAATTTCATTGATTTTATTTTATTTTTTTGCAAAATGTGTTTAAATGTTCAGTTTAAAAAAAAATATATGTATAAAAATACAGTGTATAATAATTCATTGTAAAAAACAAATCAGTGTATAAAAATTCAGTATAAAAATGTATTGTATAAAAATTAATTGTATAAAACTTCAGTGTAAAAACTTCACTGTGTAAAAATTCAGTGTAAAAAAAAAATCAGTGTATAACAATTCAGTGTAAAAAATTCAATATATAAAAAATTCAGTCTAAAATAACTTCAGTGTAAAAAAAATTCAGTGTATTAAAAATCAGTGTAAAAAAAATCAGTGTAAAATAATTCAGTGTATAAAGATTAAATGTAAAAAATGTATTGTATAAAAATTATGTGTAAAAAAATCAGTGTATAAAAATTCAGTGTATAAAAAATCACTAGAAAAAATAACTGTACAACAATTTATTGTATAAAACTTCTTTGTAAAAAATGTCAGTGTAAAAAAATTCAGTGTATAAAAAATCTGTGTAAAAAATTCAGTCTACAATAATTCAGAGTAAAAAAAATAATCATTGTATAAACATTTGGTCCATAAAACGTTAGTGTAAAAAACTTCAGTGTACAAAAATTCAGTGTAAAAAAAATTGGTGTATAAAATTTCAGTCTAAAAAAAAATCTGTGTGTAACATTCAGTGTAAAAAATTCAGTGTAAAAAATAAGTCGGTGTATAAAAATTCAGTAAAAAAAAATATATGTAAAAATGTATTGTATAAAACTTCAGTGTAAAAAAAATGCAGTGTATAAAAGAACAGTGTAAAAAATTGAAGGTACAATAATTCAGAGTAAAAAATAATAATTTATATGAATAAACATTTGGTTCATAAAACTTCAGTGTAAAAAACTTCAGTGTATAACATTTTTGTGTAAAAAAATGCTGCGTAAAATAATTCAGTGTATCAAAAATAAATCTAAGAAAAATTAAATGTTTAAAAATTCTGTATAAAAAAAGAAATTGTATAAAAATGTATTGTGTATAACAATTCAATGTAAAAAAAAATCAGTATATTAGAAATCAGTGTATAAAAATTCAGTATAAAAAAATTCAGTGTATACAAATTCAGTATAAAACAAGTCATTGTATACAAATTAATTGTATAATACTTCAGTTTATAACAATTCAGTGTAAAAAATGTAGTGTAAAAAAAAGTCAGTGTATACAAAATCAGTGTAAAAAATTCTGTGCACAAAAATTCAGAGTAAAAAAGTCATTGTATAAACATTTGGTTCATAAAACTTCAATTTAAAAAACTTCAGTGTATAAAAAATTTGGCGTATAAAAATTAAATCTAAAAAAAATCAGTGTATACAATTCAGTGTAAACATTTCAGTGTAGAAAATTCCATGGATGAAAATTCAGTCTAAAATAAGTCAGTGTATAAAAATTCAGTATAAAATAATATGTGTATACAAATTAATTGTATAAAACTTCAGTGTAAAAAAAAACAGTGTAAAAAAATGCAGTGTATGAAAAATCAAGTGTAAAAAAAAATTAAGTGCACAATAATCCAGAGTAAAAAGAAATTGTATAAACATTTGGTTTATAAAACGTCAGTGTAAAAAACTTCAGTGTATAACATTTCAGTGTAAAAAAAATCAGCGTAAAATAATTCAGTGTATAAAAATTAAATGTAAAAAATCAAATGTATAAAAATTCAGTCTAAAAAAATTCAGTGTATAAAAATTCAGTTAAAAAAAATCATTGTATAAAAATTAATTGTATTAAACTTCACTGAATTAAATTTCAGTTAAAAAAATTAAATTTATAAAAATTCAGTTGAAAATAATTCAGTGTATATAAATTCAGTATTTTAAAAATAACTGTATACAAATTATTCGTATAAAATTTCAGTGTAAAAAAAATTCAGTGCATACAAAATCAGTGTGAAAAAATTCAGTGTACAATAATTCAGAGTAAAAAATGCATTGTATAAACATTTGGTTCATAAAACTGCAGTTTAAAAAAGTTCAGTGCATGAAATTTCAGTGTAAAAAAAGTCAGCGTAAAATAATTCAGTGTATACAAATTCAATGTAAAAAAAATGAGGCCAGTGGGACAATAATGTTGTTTTTAAAAGCTTACACTCTTACAGCTGTTTTTAGGGGTTAGCGTTTCAAGGCTGCAAAACAGGAGTTTTTATCCACATGATGTAAGCGTTTGTTTCTTGACTTATCAGCACAGCAGCTTATCACTGTGTGTGTGTGTGGTATGTTGTCACGGGTGTGTGTGTGTGGTATTTTCATGGAGGCTATAAAGTGGGGGATGCACACAGTTCGATGCCAAGCAAGATGCATAAATCAAGTTCCGCACTAATCTATTTAGCATGCTCTCGCCATTATCCTGTGGCAGAAAACAGCTAATTAATGAAGTCATTCTGCAATGAAGAGCTTTGGAAGCAGCCCATTTAGATCATTACGTCCAGGAAGTCGCTTGTTTGACACTCTCACAAAAGATTCCACACATTTGCCTTCAGCTGTGGCCACACATGACGCAACTACGTGTCCTTCCTTCAATGGCAGCTTGCTGGACATTTGGCATCTTTCCATGGAAGTCTATTATTGTACATCATCAAGTCGTATTAGCTCAGTCCTGATATCAAAAGTAGCAGTCCACCAAAAAAAAATAAAAAGCACAGCTTGGCTTAAAAAAAACGTGTTAAAAAGAAGAATAGCAGGACTCCTTTAATGTGAGTTTGAAGGCAAGAAATGTTCATTAACAGCAGCCAAGGTTTCAATGTTGAAGCAACAGGAAGAAAGACTCCTTCAACAATCTCTGGACTGTGAAATAAACAACATTTCATTTCCTATATGTGATGTTTGTGTGTTGGCAACACAGCCAAGGACATCCACTTTTATGGGCCCCAAACTTTTTGACTCGGGGGCCACATTGAAATAATTTGGCCGTAGGTATGTGTGTATGTATATCAATGTATGTGTATATATATATATATATATATACATATTTGGTGCATAGATGTATAGACAGATGGATAAAGACATGTTTATTGTCATTACAACCAGATGAAAATATCTCTTTTTCCTTCTTTCAATGGTCTCCTGCTCCGGTCTGGCTGCACAACACAAAACATAGCCAGACATTGAATAAAGTCCAATCCAAATAAGGCAAGAAGAGAAGTATCCAACACTTCTCTTTTTTAAAGTAAAGATTTAAAGTAAAACAAAAATATGGGCATCGATGTCAACAGTCAACAATATGATTTACCAGAGCGGCTGGAGAGCACAGATAAAAATACAAAAAATGATATTAAAAACAATTATATATATATATATATATATATATATATATATATATATATATATATATATATATATATATATATATATATATATATATATATATATATATATATATATATATATATATATATATACTGTATATATATTACTACTGTTGTTAATAATATTATTTTGAAAGTGAAAATCAACATACAATCAACTACATTCCTCCATATAGTAGATAAATTATCTGATAAATGTCTATTTATTATTATTATTATTATAAGAAACTTTGTTTGATCAAATTCTTCCCAAACATGTAATAAAGTCCAATACAAATAAGAGAAGTATCCAACTCTAAGTCAATGTGCACAGCAGATATACAAACAGATCATCTACATCTACTACATCATACGTCTGAGTGTCTGGACAGGACACATTTGAAAAACTTAATAGCGTGTTTAGTTTGGGGAGCACTGGTTTAGTTTGGGGAGTCCTGGTTTAGTTTGGGGAGCCCTGGTTTAGTTTGGGGAGTCCTGGCTTAGTTTGGGGAGCCATGGTTTAGTTTGGGGAGTCCTGGCTTAGTTTGGGGAGCCATGGTTTAGTTTGGGGAGTCCTGGTTTAGTTTGGGGAGTCCTGGTTTAGTTTGGGGAGTCCTGGTTTAGTTTGGGGAGCCATGGTTTAGTTTGGGGAGCCATGGTTTAGTTTGGGGAGTCCTGGTTTAGTTTGGAGAGTCCTGGTTTAGTTTGGGGAGCACTGGTTTAGTTTGGGGAGTCCTGGTTTAGTTTGGGGAGCCATGGTTTGGTTTGGGGAGTCCTGGTTTAGTTTGGGGAGCCCTGGTTTAGTTTGGGGAGTCCTGGTGTAGTTTGGGGAGCCATGGTTTAGTTTGGGGAGCCCTGGTTTAGTTTGGGGAGCCCTGGTTTTGTTTGGGGGGCCCTGGTTTTGTTTGGGGAGCCATGGTTTAGTTTGGGGAGCCCTGGTTTTGTTTGGGGAGCCATGGTTTAGTTTGGGAAGCCCTGGTTTTGTTTGGGGAGCCATGGTTTAGTTTGGGGAGTCCTAGTTTAGTTTGGGGAGTCCTGGTTTAGTTTGGGGAGCCATGGTTTAGTTTGGGGAGTCCTGGTTTAGCAAAAAGGGCCAATCACAGGCAAGAGAGGGCGGGTCATCAAAACCAGGAAGCAAAATGAGTTCTGGCAAAAAACAAAAAGGAGGAGAGGATGACTTCTTTCTGGAAGGTTAGTGTAAGTATTTAGGTAACTTTGTTCCTTCCGGGGCGCATCAATGGTTGTTTTCCTTTCATTGACATTATTTTCAACATTTTATAAAGGTTGTGGTTTGTTGTAGCTAGCTTGCAGTGCCGTGTAGCATGTAGCTTAGCCACATTTCATCCAGACTAACTAGTAGCTTAGCTTACTACATTTTCCACCTATTAAATGACACACATCTTATCATTAGTCTACAACTTTGATCCAGCAATTAGCATCAAGTCTAAGCAGCTGTCACAGTGTTGAGAAATAAGGAAATGTTGTAAAGACGCAAACAACTTTCTTCATCTTTGCCATCTTTTGTAACGACCTCTAGTGCTTACGACCTTGTGGCTACGTTAAAGCCCCTCAAAAAGACTTTCAGTCGCCAAAACAATAATATGTTTTGTCAGGTTGCAGCCTCTTTCCAGAATGGAATATATTCATGTTTCTAAACACAATACCCCGGTGACAATGTGGACTTTATTTTGGTTTTTAGATTTTGCCAATCCATTCAAAATAAAAAATAAAAAGTAAAAAAAATCACAACCTTTGCTCAATACTTTATTGATGCAAATTCTTTAGTCTGATGAGACAAAGATTGAAGTCTTTGGCGTGAATGCCGCGCATTGCTAGGCCAGTGAAGCATGGTGGTGGCAGCATGGCGGTGGCAGCGTGGTGGTGGCAGCATGGCGGTGGCAGCATGGCGGTGGCAGCATGGTGGTGGCAGCATGGCGGTGGCAGCATGGTGGTGGCAGCATGGCGGTGGCAGCATGGTGGTGGCAGCATGGCGGTGGCAGCGTGGTGGTGGCAGCATGGCGGTGGCAGCATGGCGGTGGCAGCATGGTGGTGGCAGCATGGCGGTGGCAGCATGGCGGTGGCAGCATGGCAGTGGCAGCATGGTGGTGGCAGCATGGCGGTGGCAGCGTGGCGGTGGCAGCATGGTGGTGGCAGCGTGGTGGTGGCAGCATGGTGGTGGCAGCATGGCGGTGGCAGCATGGTGGTGGCAGCATGGTGGTGGCAGCATGGTGGTGGCAGCATGGCGGTGGCAGCATGGTGGTGGCAGCATGGCGGTGGCAGCATGGCGGTGGCAGCATGGCGGTGGCAGCATGGTGGTGGCAGCATGGCGGTGGCAGCATGGCGGTGGCAGCATCATGCTGTGGGGATGTCTTTCAGCGGCAGGAACTGGGAGACTAGTCAGGATAGATGAAAAGGTGAATGCAGCGATGTACAGAAACATCCTGGATGAAACCAACGCTTGCCATCCAACCTGATGGAGCTTGATAGGTGGTGCGAAGGATAGGTGTGCCAAGCTGGTGGCATCGCATTCAAAAAGACTTGAGGTGTATCAACAAAGTACTGAGCAAAGGGTCTGAATATGTGTGTTTATTTAAAAAAACACCAATTCACATTGTTACCATGGTGTACAAAAATGTGTAAGAAAAAAGAGTAACAATATGAAGATGGTAAGTTTGTCCCACCTGTGTTGAAACTACTATGCTTGTTCTTGACATGTATTATTTCACCTGTGTTGGAAAGTACTATAGTATATTTCACCTGTGTTGGAAAGTACTAGAGTATATTTCACCTGTGTTGGAAAGTACTATAGTATATTTCACCTGTGTTGGAAAGTACTATAGTATATTTCACCTGTGTTGGAAAGTACTATAGTATATTTCACCTGTGTTGGAAAGTGCTATAGTATATTTCAGCTGTGTTGGAAAGTACTATAGTATATTTCACCTGTGTTGGAAAGTGCTATAGTATATTTCAGCTGTGTTGGAAAGTACTATAGTATATTTCACCTGTGTTGGAAAGTGCTATAGTATATTTCAGCTGTGTTGAAAGTACTATAGTATATTTCACCTGTGTTGGAAAGTACTATAGTATATTTCACCTGTGTTGGAAAGTACTATAGTATATTTCACCTGTGTTGGAAAGTACTATAGTATATTTCACCTGTGTTGGAAGTACTATAGTATTATTTCACCTGTGTTGAAAGTACTATACTTGTTCTTGACATGTATTATTTCACCTGTGTTGGAAAGTACTATAGTATATTTCACCTGTGTTGGAAGTATTAAAGTATATTTCACCTGTGTTTAAAGTACTATAGTATATTTCACCTGTGTTGGAAAGTACTATAGTATATTTCACCTGTGTTGAAAGTACTATACTTGTTCTTGACATGTATTATTTCACCTGTGTTGGAAAGTACTATAGTATATTTCACCTGTGTTGGAAGTATTAAAGTATATTTCACCTGTGTTTAAAGTACTATAGTATATTTCACCTGTGTTGAAAGTACAATAGTATATTTCACCTGTGTTGGAAAGTACTATAGTATATTTCACCTGTGTTTAAAGTACTATAGTATATTTCACCTGTGTTGGAAAGTACTATAGTATATTTCACCTGTGTTGGAAGTACTATAGTATATTTCACCTGTGTTGAAAGTACTATAGTATTATTTCACCTGTGTTGAAAGTACTATAGTATATTTCACCTGTGTTGAAAGTATTATAGTATATTTCACTTGTGTTGGATGTACTATAGTATATTTCACCTGTGTTGAAAGTACTATAGTATATTTCACCTGTGTTGAAAGTACTATAGTATATTTCAGCTGTGTTGGATGTACTATAGTATATTTCACCTGTGTTGAAAGTACTATAGTATTATTTCACCTGTGTTGAAAGTACTATAGTATATTTCACCTGTGTTGAAAGTACTATAGTATATTTCACCTGTGTTGAAAGTGTAGTAGAAAGTCCAAATGTTAAACAGGAACAAAAGTGAATTTATCACAAGAGTTGTATTTCCTCATAATCAAATGGTACAAGGTTGGATTGAATTGCTATGATACAGACAGTTTCTCCGGAGAAACTACGGTGGTCTCTTCTAGCAGGAAAAAAAAGAAAGAAGAACACCTGACTTGGTCCAACTTGGTTATTTATGTTTTTCCTGGTGGGTCAGGGGCCAGCTGTTTTGAATTTGCTTACTCTGCAATATCCTTGGATTCCTTAGCCCTAACAAACAATCAAAACATCTTGTACAATGTCAGGGCGACCAACTCTTACACGCTTGCCAATCTTCTCCCTCATGCATTCAGGTGAAAGGTGAAAATAGGCAGAAATTCCACTACATAACCCCCTTCCAGGGTTTTAGAACCCTGGACCATACGGGATGGATTTCTGACTTAGGCCACTTCCTTACAAATCTATACTGCAGATAGAAGCGAAAAACCCCAATGTTGTTAATGCGGGGTGAAAATTCCTCTATGACCCTCACTGAGGGATCGCTGTTATCAGCCTGCAGCAAAGCCAGAACACAGAACACAATTAGTGGCCTCACCTCTGATTAGTCTTAGACTTCGTTACATTAGCTCATGGTAGTGCAGGATAAAAAAGCAATAAGGTGCATGTATAAATAAATAAATAGGTTACTGTACAGATAAATATATTGCACTTTTTCATATGCATCCACGTTTATGGATGTATGTTATATATAGTAAAATGGAATAACAGAATACCTTGATCATGCACATCATTAAACATAATTAGATGAATATATATATATATATATATATATATATATATATATATATATATATATATATATATATATATATATATATATATATATATATATATATATATATATATATATATATATATATATATATATATATATATATATATATATATGTATATATATATATATATATATATATATATATATATATATATATATATATATATATATATATATATATATATACAGTATGTATATATATATATATATATATATATATATACAGGTATATATATATATATATATATATATATATATATATATATATATATATATATATATATATATATATATATATATATATATATATATATATATATATAGGTACTTATACAGATGTATTACACATTAATGTCAATCAAACAAAAATCAGTTTTAAAATGAATATAGATTTATGACTGTAAACTGTTGCAGAATTCTTTCTCCGGCATTTGAAATGAATGTAGTTACCAATATTATTGTTATATGATTGATTTTGAACAAAAACTGAATTTCATATGAGTCCATTATTGATTAGTGCTCGTGTAGATCCCTCGGTGGTGCCTCAGGCTAGTGGCCTGCCGACACCTCGTTGGGCTTTTGGCTGCCTTGGTGGAGAAGGGTGCTATTTCACCCCTTCCCGTGGCTGGCAACCTTAGTCGTTCTCGTCATCATTGGACAGGTGTTCTCTCTCCTCTCCAGGTTCCTCCCAGTCAGGTATCGGGAACAGGTCTGGGATCCGACTTTGACCCTGACCCTCTCGGCGGGCGGAAGGGAATCTGGAGTGGCGGGCTGTCATCCTCGAATCTGTACAGAGGAACTGGCACACAAATTTTGCATTTTGTAAAAATACCATTTTGGTCTCACGCTTATCCCTCCTTCCAGGGGAGCTGCTGGTCGTGGGAAGGGCTGACCTGTATGCAGTTCATAGGGTGAAAAATTCAAAGGGCGGAAAAACAGTTTTATTTAGGGACATTCGAATGATCATTAAAGGCCTACTGAAATGAAATTTTCTTATTTAAACGGGAATAGCAGATCCATTCTATGTGTCATACCTGATCATTTCGCGATATTGCCATATTTTTGCTGAAAGGATTTAGTAGAGAACATCGACGATAAAGTACGCAACTTTTGGTCGCTGATAAAAAAGCCTTGCCTGTACCGGAAGTAGCGTGACGTCACAGCTTGTGGAGCTCCTCACATCTGCACATTGTTAACAATCATGGCCACCAGCAGCGAGAGAGATTCGGACCGAGAAAGCGACGGTTACCCCATTAATTTGAGCGAGGATGAAAGATTCGTGGATGAGGAAAGTGAGAGTGAAGGACTAGAGGGCAGTGGAAGCGATTCAGATAGGGAAGATGCTGTGAGCGGCGGGTAGGACCTGATATTCAGCTGGGAATGACTAAAAGAGTAAATAAACACAAGACATATATATACTCTATTAGCCACAACACAACCAGGCTTATATTTAATATGCCACATAACAAACACCTCCCCCCTCCCGTCCATATAACCCGCCAATACAAATCAAACACCCGCACAACACACTCAATCCCACAGCCCAAAGTACCGTTCACCTCTGTAAAGTTCATACAGCACATATATTTCCCCAAAGTTACGTACGTGACATGCACATAGCGGCACGCACGTACGGGCAAGCGATCAAATGTTTGGAAGCCGCAGCTGCGTTCTCACGGTAGCGCGTCTGCTATCCAACTCAAAGTCCTCCTGGTTGTGTTGCTGCAGCCAGCCGCTAATACACCGATCCCACCTACAGTTTTCTTCTTTGCTGTCTTCATTGTTCATTAAACAAATTGCAAAAGATTCACCAACACAGATGTCCACAATACTGTGGAATTTTGTGATGAAAACAGACGACTTAATAGCTGGCCACAATGCTGTCCCAAAAGGTCCGCACAATCCGTGACGTCACGCGCAAACGTCATCATACCGAGACGTTTTCAGCAGAATATTTTGCGGGAAATTTAAAATTGCACTTTACTAATCTAACCCGGCCGTATTGGCATGTGTTGCAATGTTAAGATTTCATCATTGATATATAAACTATCAGACTGCGTGGTCGCTAGTAGTGGCTTTCAGTAGGCCTTTAACGCTAATGGCAACATGTCAATCCGATTCAATTTGGTCTGTGCACAGATTTTAGCCAATTTGTTTTGATGCTCTGGTTCATCCTTTCAACCTTACCTTGGGACTGAAGATGATAACCTGTGTTCTAGTCTGTGAGCCCTTTCGACCAAGGCTAAGTGAGTATTTTTAAAATGGGTGCCGTTGTTTGAACTAATCTTTTTGGGGAAACCATGTCAGGGTATTAGGTCATTCACAAGTCAGCTAATTACTGATTTGGCATCCTCCTTTGAGGTTGGGGTTGCTTCCGGCCAACCACTGTAATTGTCAACACAAGTCAGCAAGTACCTTTTCCCTTGTACCGGATTGATCATATCAATGAAATAAAAAACTTGACGTGCTCAAACTCAACACGATCCAACTCACCACCTCCCCCCACTGTCCCTGAAAAATGGACAGTGTTAGTAGTACTATCACTTTCAGAAACATCCAAGAAAAAAGGACAGCTGATAGTCAAGCACAGCAAGAGCAGAGGCGGAGGACAGGTCATGTTTGAGGTCAATGAAAGCCTTTTTCTGTGGAACACTGGAGGGTGGCATGAGTGTAGGGAACCCCTTAGCGATATCGACCCTACATTTTATGCATATTATTCAATATGGGGAAAGCCACAAAACGTGCTTATATATATTGACACAAATATTAGAAAAACCTAACCTTATGGCGGATGCTTTTGCAATAGTAATTTGATATTTTTCAACACCTAGTGAATTATTGTGGCCACAATAATTCATTAAGTATGGTTCCTGTTGTAGAAAGTTGAATGATGCGGACACGTTTGTTACTGAATACTTTCTATCAGACTTCTGTCTTGGCGATTTTGTGTATGTAATAAGCAACTATAATTATTTGATATGCTTAAATGTGTTGTTTTAACTCAGCTGTTGTGTAGCTGCTAGCTCCTCGTAGCCTACAGCAGGAATGTCCAAAGTGCAGCCCATAGCTATGTGTTTAACAGACAACCGAAACAATTGAAAATGTGGTATTTGCGTGTCGGTTCAATCAGCGGCAGCTACACCCTGTTTCATCATTCCACCTAAGTCTTTAGTTTCGTAGGCGGGACAGAGGGCAAGGGAACAATGTGGGACAGCAATTGTGTCCATCTTATACCATGCTGGTTGTTGTAAGGATAGGTCAACATGAGCGGCCACACCTTGAGTTCCAACATATATAGGAGTCAAAGGGCTCCTAGTATGAGTCGTCTAACTGGTGATCATACATGTGGCGGGTCGGGTGGCGGTACACACGGACGCAGCTCAGTCAGCCAGGGCTTTCACTGATAGGACAGTTGGAGCAGTCCTTGTCCTTTACTTGTTCCTGGGAGGAGGCGTACCCAGTAGATGTCAGCCATCTCTGGTGCTTCAGGCTGTGGTATGAGCTCATGCTCATGGAGGAACCTTCGTAGTGGTGTTGCAGCTTGATGGTCATGCTGTCAGGTAACACCAGGAAGGTTCCTTCT
This sequence comes from Entelurus aequoreus, assembly GCF_033978785.1. Lineage (NCBI taxonomy): Eukaryota > Metazoa > Chordata > Actinopteri > Syngnathiformes > Syngnathidae > Entelurus > Entelurus aequoreus. The sequence continues at coordinate 71,704,234 of NC_084738.1, read as the reverse complement.
GTGCGATATTGAAAGTCAGGGTATAATTTGTAAAGCAGGTCATTACCAAGCAGGCAAGGTGTGTGCAGGTCGACCACGTAGGGGTGCTTCAATGGGTGTCCAGCAATCTGAACCGGAAGTGGTTTGGTGACAGGTATCATTCACAGCAAAGCCTTCGACCTTCAAAAAGGAAGCACACTGTTTATTTGGAACCACCTCATTCAAAAATGAGTGCGTGGCACCAGTGTCAATCATGAACTGATAACATTGTCCATTGACACTTATGTCCAGCAGGGGGCCTATCTGTATTTCCTGCTGGGGCTCCTTTGCCACGCCTGCATGATGATTTAGCTGCAAATCGGAGCCTGTCTCGCTCAGAGGAGTTAGGACAGTCACATGACCAGTGACCCGGCTGGCCGCATGCAAAACACTTTCCACTCTGGACTGACCTTGGAGCACCGCGTCCACCACCCGAGTCTGACTGTCTGGTTTCACGTTTGTTGAGGATTCTTTCCTCCATCTGTTGGAGCTCAAAAGCAAGTTCACCCACTGCTGAATATACTTTAGCTGATTTTTGATCTTTTGGTTCTTTTGACATTTTATCTTCAGCAGGAAACAACTCCTTAATTTCCAGATGTAAATTAAGGAGTTATTTCCTTGCTGCTCTATCACCAGCGTTGTCGTTATCTTCCTTGGTCCAATACTGCGTTTAAAATCACAGCATTAATTGTCCTAGTAAACGTTAAATCAATACTCCTAATTCAAAGATTATACATACTACTTCATGTATTTTAAGTACAATTTTAAATAAACTAAAAATTGTCTATATATTTGCAATAATTCCTGTCGTGTGTAATAATTGACAAAATAAAAGCATGCATTTATTCTCGTTTGTTTATTACCATGCCGTAAAAGCCAGATTTCCACAGGTCCCTAAGAATGTTAAGTCCACATGTGTTTACGTCAATAAAACACCCAATTCTAACCATGGGGTCAAAACTCCATGACCTCCCTGCACATTCAAACCAGCCACAACACACACACACACAAACACGCACACGCATTCACGCCTCGGCACGCACGCACACACACAGTGTGTTAGGATCCAGTCATTTCGATAGCGTGGGTAACACACACACACACACACACAAGGTTGTGTGTTAAGAGATAAGGCAAACAACAATCGAAGCATTTTTCCCCCTTTTTTTTTTTCTTCTTCCTCGGCCTCTAAACATGTAACTTATTTTATCACTTTATCATGCTATACATATCAATTCTTATTATAGTTATTAATCTAGGCTCTTATTTGTTCCATTATTTTAATTATATACATATTTAGCGTCATATCTTCAGTCTACATTTTCTTCATATCTTATTTCAATACCCCCACATTATCTGTCGTACGCATGAACAATTATACACGCGTGCTTTTTGTGGTACGGCCGTCTTATATCTCCAACGCAGGCCACTTCTACTCATAGACGGCAATGAACCCGCCAAGCGGAGCAGAGCCTACGTTAAACACCCAGACAGTTTCTCCGGAGAAACTACGGTGGTCTCTTCTAGCAGGAAAAAAAAGAAAGAAGAACACCTGACTTGGTCCAACTTGGTTATTTATGTTGTTCCTGGTGGGTCAGGGGCCAGCTGTTTTGAATTTGCTTACTCTGCAATATCCTTGGATTCCTTAGCCCTAACAAACAATCAAAACATCTTGTACAATGTCAGGGCGACCAACTCTTACACGCTTGCCAATCTTCTCCCTCATGCATTCAGGTGAAAGGTGAAAATAGGCAGACATTCCACTACATAAGTACTATAGTATATTTCTTCTGTGTTGAAAGTACTATTGTATATTTCACCTGTGTTGAAAGTACTATAGTATATTTCTTCTGTGTTGAAAGTACTATTGTATATTTCACCTGTGTTGAAAGTACTATAATATATTTCACCTGTGTTGAAAGTACTATCGTATATTTCACCTGTGTTGAAAGTACTATAGTATATTTCACCTGTGTTGAAAGTACTATAGTATATTTCACCTGTGTTGAAAGTACTATAGTATATTTCTTCTGTGTTGAAAGTACTATTGTATATTTCACCTGTGTTGAAAGTACTATAATATATTTCACCTGTGTTGAAAGTACTATCGTATATTTCACCTGTGTTGAAAGTACTATAATATATTTCACCTGTGTTGAAAGTACTATAGTATATTTCACCTGTGTTGAAAGTACTATCGTATATTTCACCTGTGTTGAAAGTACTATCGTATATTTCACCTGTGTTGAAAGTACTATAATATATTTCACCTGTGTTGAAAGTACTATAATATATTTCACCTGTGTTGGATGTACTATAGTATATTTCAGCTGTGTTGAAAGTACTATAGTATATTTCACCTGTGTTGAAAGTACTATAGTATATTTCACCTGTGTTGAAAGTACTATAGTATATTTCACCTGTGTTTATAGTACTATAGTATATTTCAGCTGTGTGGTCAGCATGTTTATGACCTAATAGTACCTAATGAAGTGAGGCGGTGTGAGGACTAAATGAAACATGTGGGGTCAGCGGGTCAACGCCCACGTGGGTCACAGTGTGGGAAGGACGACTGCACAATGATGTCATCCTGACCCCGCGGTCACTATATATATATATATATATATATATATATATATATATATATATATATATATATATATATATATATATATACATATATACATATATATATATATATATATATATATATATATATATATATATATATATATATATATATATATATATATATACATATATAGTGTGTATATTGTATACATATTACATATTGTCATGAAGGTGTATGTTACTACATTATATATATATATATATATATATATATATATATATATATATATATATATATATATATATATATATATATATATATATATATATAGTTACAGTGTTTATATAAAACGGTGATGTAGAGTTTGAGAGACTTTGAAGGTGACTACCATTAACCGCATCTTCCAAGCATGTTTTATCTCCCTCCATAAATAGACGTGTTGTTGTATTTCATAATGATTGTGAATGATGGACTAAGTTCCACAAAATATATATATTAGTATTGTTTTTCCTAATGATTGTGAATGATGGACTAAGTTCCACAAAATATATATTAGTATTGTATTTCATAATGATTGTGAATGATGGACTAAGTTCCACAAAATATATATTAGTATTGTATTTCATAATGATTGTGAATGATGGACTAAGTTCCACAAAATATATATTAGTATTGTATTTCATAATGATTTTGAATGATGGACTAAGTTCCACAAAATATATATTAGTATTGTATTTCATAATGATTGTGAATGATGGACTAAGTTCCACAAAATATATATTAGTATTGTATTTCATAATGATTGTGAATGATGGACTAAGTTCCACAAAATATATATTAGTATTGTATTTCATAATGATTTTGAATGATGGACTAAGTTCCACAAAAAAAGTGTATTTTTAGCCTTTAAGTTACAAGCAAAACATTTGACTTCCAAGCATTAAACATTCCTGCCATTAGTTGCTGTAGAAAATGTGAGAGTGAACCCAAACAGCCGGTCTTTAGCATGTTTATACAGTATCTACGGCTTATATATACAGTATCTACGGCTTATATATATATATACAGTATATACAGTATTTATGGCTTATATATACAGTATATGTGGCTTATATATACAGTATATACAGAATATACGGCTTATATATACAGTATATACAGTATCTACGGCTTATATATACAGTATATACAGTATTTACGGCTCATATATACAGTGTATACAGTATATATAGCTTATATATACAGTATATACAGTATCTGCGGCTTTTATATACAGTGTATATAGTATATACGGCTTAGATATACAGTATATACGGCTTATATATACAGCATATACAGTATTTAGGGCTTATATATACAGTATATACAGTATCTACGGCTTATATATGCAGTATCTACGGCTTATATATACCGTATATACAGTATATACGGCTTATATATACAGTATATACAGCTTATATATACAGCATATACAGTATTTACGGCTTATATATACAGTATATACAGTATCTACGGCTTATATATGCAGTATCTACGGCTTATATATACCGTATATACAGTATATACGGCTTATATATACAGTATCTGTGGCTTATATATACAGTATATACAGAATTTACGGCTTATATATACAGTATTTACGGCTTATATATACAGTATATGTGGCTTATATATGCAATATATACAGTATATGTGGCTTATATATACAGTGTATGTGGCTTATATATACAACATATACAGTATCTGTGGCTTATATATACAGTATATGTGGCTTATATATACAGTATATGTGGCTTATATATACAACATATACAGTATCTGTGGCTTATATATGCAGTATATGTGGCTTATATATACAGTATATGTGGCTTACATATACAGTATCTATGGCTTATAAATACAGTATATACAGTATCTGTGGCTTATATATACAGTATCTGTGGCTTATATGTACAGTATATATTGATTGTACAGATATGGTATTGTTTCTGCTGGGCAAGTATGCCTGACGCGCCTCCTACAGCGCCTTGGGTCAGCTGCAGGGTCATCAGCCGGGGACCACCGCTCATTGGAGTTTCGCTCTCTTTAACCCCGGAACGCCTCCTGGTGGCGGAGCGGTGGCAGGGACGTCTCCCTGCCACCCCCTGCAGCTGACCCATCTTATTGCCTCGACCCCCAGTACTTATCCCTCCTCCTCAGCCACAACCAGAAGCTTCCTTTTTCTGCTTCCTCAGCAAGGGCCTTGATTTCCCTTTGGAGCTTAGCCCCAGTCGTTCCCACATCTCGGAGCAGCCTTAAAATTGATGTACCGACGAAGCCCCGACAGCCTACTTCCACTGGGTAGATGGTAGTGGACCAGCCTGCCTCTCTGCACTCAGCAGCCAGATCTGCATATTTGGCTGCTTTGCACTCGTAGGCTGCCTGGATTCCCTCCTCCCAGGGGATGGTGAGCTCGATCAGCATGGCAGACTTGGTAACAGCAGACCACAGCACGATGTCTGGGCGGAGTGAAGTGGTGGTGATCTCACGGGGGAACTGGAGCTGTTTGCCGATATCAGCCCTCATACTCCAGTCCCTTGCCAGAGAGAGGACACTACGGGTGCCTCGTTGGCTGGTGTCTCCTTTGCCTTCCCCTGGCCTCACAAACATGACAGGAAGTTGCTTGGCCATGGGCTGGCTGTTGGCCTCCTGTCTACTGCTCTCCAGGACTTCGGCCAGTTTCATCAGGACTTGGTCATGCCGCCATCTGTAGCGACCCTGTGTCAGTGCGATCTTGCAGCCTGATAGCAAGTGCTGCAGGCTGGCGTTGGGAGCACCACACAGGGGACAGCTCTCCTCCTGGCCGAACCACTGGTGGAAGTTTCTAGGGCATGGCAAGGTGTCATAGGTTGCCCTAAGAAGGAAGCTGAGCCTGGCTTGTGGCATCTTCCATAGGTCGGCCCAGCTGATGGGTCTACTGATGGTACCTTCCCAAGTGGTCCATCTTCCTTGGCGACCTTGAGACACGGCCTTGATGGTATATTGCTCCTGGTTCGCCCTTGAGACCTCCTCCACAACCATGGCTCTGCGTTCCCTCTTTGTGGTCTTGGACCAGAGGCGTGGAGAATCTCCCCAGCTAAGCCCCGCTCTCCCTACTTGCACCCTGCCAACTATTTCCTGGTGTTGGAGCCTGCCAATGGCCTTGGCGACCTCTGGCCCTGCTTGCCACTTCCGGCCTGTTCGGGTGGGTACACGTGCATTCCTCACTGTAGGATCTTAGGATTCTTCCAGCTCAAGAACCAATCTGGCCTTCTCCTGCTTATAGCCCAGGGTGATGGACTGTATCGGCAGATGCAGCGAAGTTGCCCCAAATAAGCCAGTGTCGGAGAAGCAACGTGGTAGGCCCAGCCACTTTCGGATGTAGGAGTTGGCTAGTCTGTCCAACCCGTTGGCTGTTGAGGATGGAATCTCACACATCTTCAGTGGCCACATAACCCTTTGGAACAGTGTGAAGTTGTAGCACCACAACTTGTACTTTCCGGGGAGCTGGCTCTTGTTGATACTCGCTAGGCCTTCTGAGAGTTGTTTCCGTGCTGCCTTGCCTACGTGCTTGTCTGACAGGTCCGCATTGTACTGCCTCCCCAGGCTTTGAATGAACTGGTTGACCAGTAGAGGGATTTGCTCACCTCCCGCAACAAAGATGGTTTTGTCGTTCCTGGTGCCTTTGCGCAAGGAGAGGCTTCGTGACTTGGAGGGTTTTATCTTCATCCGTGCCCATGTCACTAGCTCATCGAGCCTCTTCAGGCACCTTCTCGTGCATGGGGCTGTTTGCAGGACCACAGTGACTTCGTCCATGTAGCTTCGGAGTGGTGGAAGCTTCTGCCCTGTCTGCAGCCTCATTCCTCCTACAGTCTGACGGGCTCCGCGGAGGATGATTTCAAAAGCTGCGACAAAGAGGACTGGGGAGATGGAACACCCCATGGCGATGCCTACTTCCAGACGCTGCCATCCTGTTGTAAAATCCTGGAGGCTGAAACACATCTGGAAGTCCCTGAAGTAGCTGGTTACCAGGTTGATGATGGAAACAGGGACGTGGAAGAACTCCAATGCAAACTGGATGAGTTTGTGAGGGACAGAATCATAAGCATTTGCAAGGTCAAGCCACACCACGTGGAGGTCGCTCTTCTCCTGCTTGGCCCTCTGGATCTGTGCCCAAATCATTGAAGAATGCTCCACGCATCCTGGAAAACCTGGTACTCCTGCTTTCTGGCAGCTGGTGTCAATATAGCCATTCCCTGTGAGGTAAGAGGTTAGTCTCCTGGCCATGACTGCAAAGAAGATCTTTCCCTCGACATTCAACAGGGCAATGCTCCTGAATTGACTGATGTTATGGAACTCCTGTTCCTTTCGGAATAAACACCGCCACAGCTCTCTGCCACTCCGACGGAATGAGTAGATTCTTCCATGCTGTGCTCAGTATATGTGGCTTATATTTACAGTATATACAGTATATGTGGCTTATATAAACAGTATATGTGGCTGCGGGTGTAAAATAGGCTCTTACTGTATTTAAGAGAAATAGCAAAGTTGACTTGCCAAGATTATTTATAGAAGAACATTTTTTCCCGCCGTCATGTCTAAGCAAAGCTTGCACGGCCGTGAGGGAATTGAACACAAATGAGGTTCAGTGTGTTTGCTCAAAGTGTCTTCTTCCCTGGATGCCCCGCCCCCTTCCTCCTCGCCATGGAATGTATTTTTAGGCCATCTTTTCTTCAAACCAATTGACTAGCACACCTCCATCCCCTATCTTCCAGCACTTTCTTCTCCTCCACTCCATTTCCTGCACATGGAGATTTGCCTAACAATAAGTGCTTCTGCCCAAGGTCAGATAAGAGAATAAGTGCTTCTGCCCAAGGTCAGATAAGAGAAGCACAGCACACTTTCTTTCATCCTCTCTCTCTCTCTCTCTCTCTCCTGGCGGCTGTTCCAATTATCTGGGCAGCACATAATAATAATTATCTGGGCAGCACATAATAATAATTACGGAGGACGGCAACAGCGAGATAAGAGCGAGGAGAGGGAGGGAGGCTGACAGGTTAGGAAAAGTGGCAGAAAGTGAAGGAAAACGTGAGGCGACGTTACAACAACAGCAACAAATAATGACTTTTTTTTTATTGAATAAAAAAATAGAAGTAGTACCCTTTTTTAAATAATGTTTTTATGCCCCCAGCTCATTTTTTTATTAGTGGCCCTCCACATTGTCAGGACGTGGACTATGGAGCAACTTATTAGTGGCCCTCCACATTGTCAGGACGTGGACTATGGAGCAACTTATTAGTGGCCCTCCACATTGTCAGGACGTGGACTATAGAGCAACTTATTAGTGGCCCTCCACATTGTCAGGACGTGGACTATAGAGCAACTTATTAGTGGCCCTCCACATTGTCAAGACGTGGACTATAGAGCAACTTATTAGTGGCCCTCCACATTGTCAGGACGTGGACTATAGAGCAACTTATTAGTGGCCCTCCACATTGTCAGGACGTGGACTATGGAGCAACTTATTAGTGGCCCTCCACATTGTCAGGACGTGGACTATGGAGCAACTTATTAGTGGCCCTCCACATTGTCAGGACGTGGACTATGGAGCAACTTATTAGTGGCCCTCCACATTGTCAGGACGTGGACTATAGAGCAACTTATTAGTGGCCCTCCACATTGTCAGGACGTGGACTATGGAGCAACTTATTAGTGGCCCTCCACATTGTCAGGACGTGGACTATAGAGCAACTTATTAGTGGCCCTCCACATTGTCAAGACATGGACTATAGAGCAACTTATTAGTGGCCCTCCACATTGTCAGGATGTGGACTATAGAGCAACTTATTAGTGGCCCTCCACATTGTCAGGACGTGGACTATAGAGCAACTTATTAGTGGCCCTCCACATTGTCAGGACGTGGACTATGGAGCAACTTATTAGTGGCCCTCCACATTGTCAGGACGTGGACTATGGAGCAACTTATTAGTGGCCCTCCACATTGTCAGGACGTGGACTATAGAGCAACTTATTAGTGGCCCTCCACATTGTCAGGACGTGGACTATGGAGCAACTTATTAGTGGCCCTCCACATTGTCAGGACGTGGACTATGGAGCAACTTATTAGTGGCCCTCCACATTGTCAGGACGTGGACTATGGAGCAACTTATTAGTGGCCCTCCACATTGTCAGGACGTGGACTATGGAGCAACTTATTAGTGGCCCTCCACATTGTCAGGACGTGGACTATAGAGCAACTTATTAGTGGCCCTCCACATTGTCAGGACGTGGACTATGGAGCAACTTATTAGTGGCCCTCCACATTGTCAGGACGTGGACTATAGAGCAACTTATTAGTGGCCCTCCACATTGTCAAGACATGGACTATAGAGCAACTTATTAGTGGCCCTCCACATTGTCAGGATGTGGACTATAGAGCAACTTATTAGTGGCCCTCCACATTGTCAGGACGTGGACTATAGAGCAACTTATTAGTGGCCCTCCACATTGTCAGGACGTGGACTATGGAGCAACTTATTAGTGGCCCTCCACATTGTCAGGACGTGGACTATGGAGCAACTTATTAGTGGCCCTCCACATTGTCAGGACGTGGACTATAGAGCAACTTATTAGTGGCCCTCCACATTGTCAGGACGTGGACTATGGAGCAACTTATTAGTGGCCCTCCACATTGTCAGGACGTGGACTATGGAGCAACTTATTAGTGGCCCTCCACATTGTCAGGACGTGGACTATGGAGCAACTTATTAGTGGCCCTCCACATTGTCAGGACGTGGACTATAGAGCAACTTATTAGTGGCCCTCCACATTGTCAAGACGTGGACTATAGAGCAACTTATTAGTGGCCCTCCACATTGTCAGGACGTGGACTATGGAGCAACTTATTAGTGGCCCTCCACATTGTCAGGACGTGGACTATAGAGCAACTTATTAGTGGCCCTCCACATTGTCAGGACGTGGACTATGGAGCAACTTATTAGTGGCCCTCCACATTGTCAGGACGTGGACTATGGAGCAACTTATTAGTGGCCCTCCACATTGTCAGGACGTGGACTATAGAGCAACTTATTAGTGGCCCTCCACATTGTCAGGACGTGGACTATGGAGCAACTTATTAGTGGCCCTCCACATTGTCAGGACGTGGACTATAGAGCAACTTATTAGTGGCCCTCCACATTGTCAAGACATGGACTATAGAGCAACTTATTAGTGGCCCTCCACATTGTCAGGATGTGGACTATAGAGCAACTTATTAGTGGCCCTCCACATTGTCAGGACGTGGACTATAGAGCAACTTATTAGTGGCCCTCCACATTGTCAGGACGTGGACTATGGAGCAACTTATTAGTGGCCCTCCACATTGTCAGGACGTGGACTATGGAGCAACTTATTAGTGGCCCTCCACATTGTCAGGACGTGGACTATAGAGCAACTTATTAGTGGCCCTCCACATTGTCAGGACGTGGACTATGGAGCAACTTATTAGTGGCCCTCCACATTGTCAGGACGTGGACTATGGAGCAACTTATTAGTGGCCCTCCACATTGTCAGGACGTGGACTATGGAGCAACTTATTAGTGGCCCTCCACATTGTCAGGACGTGGACTATAGAGCAACTTATTAGTGGCCCTCCACATTGTCAAGACGTGGACTATAGAGCAACTTATTAGTGGCCCTCCACATTGTCAGGACGTGGACTATGGAGCAACTTATTAGTGGCCCTCCACATTGTCAGGACGTGGACTATAGAGCAACTTATTAGTGGCCCTCCACATTGTCAGGACGTGGACTATGGAGCAACTTATTAGTGGCCCTCCACATTGTCAGGACGTGGACTATAGAGCAACTTATTAGTGGCCCTCCACATTGTCAGGACGTGGACTATGGAGCAACTTATTAGTGGCCCTCCACATTGTCAGGACGTGGACTATGGAGCAACTTATTAGTGGCCCTCCACATTGTCAGGACGTGGACTATAGAGCAACTTATTAGTGGCCCTCCACATTGTCAGGACGTGGACTATGGAGCAACTTATTAGTGGCCCTCCACATTGTCAGGACGTGGACTATAGAGCAACTTATTAGTGGCCCTCCACATTGTCAGGACGTGGACTATGGAGCAATTTATTAGTGGCCCTCCACATTGTCAGGACGTGAACTATAGATCCGGTCTGGTCTTTAGAGCGAGAAGATCCGGTCTGGTCTTCAGAGCGAGAAGATCCGGTCTGGTCTTCAGAGCGAGAAGATCTGGTCTGGTCTTTAGAGCGAGAAGATCCGGTCTGGTCTTCAGAGCAAGAAGATCCGGTCTGGTCTTCAGAGCGAGAAGATCTGGTCTGGTCTTTAGAGCGAGAAGATCCGGTCTGGTCTTCAGAGCGAGAAGATCCGGTCTGGTCTTCAGAGCGAGAAGATCCGGTCTGGTCTTCAGAGCGAGAATATCCGGTGTGGTCTTCAGAGCGAGCAAACAATCAGCAGTCATCTATTTCAAGGACAATCAGCAGCAAAACAATCAGAATTTTAGCAAAGTTCACCGTTGGATGCCAGCCAGTAAAAAAGGAGGAAATTGTCTTTTTCTTCCTCTTTAATGTGCTTTTTGTTCCACACCTGAGACACCTTACACTTCTTCTCTGCAGGGGACAAATTGTCACTTTCATCACATGACTGCACACACACACACACACACACACACACACACACACACACACACACACACACACACACACACACACACACACACACACACACACACTCACGCTCACATCAGGGAGGACATTACTCTTTGTGTGTCTTGATGACTTTTTGCAACTACACACCCACACACACACACACACACACACCACCACGTGCACACACACCCACACACCCACGTGCACACACACACACACGCACGCACACACACACACACACACACACACAGACACACACACACACACACACACAACAAACACAAGAATTTAGCGAGATTTGATGCAAAAAGTCAGTGAAGACTTTTATTTCAGTATTTATTTTGTGGAGGTTCCTGGAACAGAGAAGGTGTTTGAATGAGAAAAGTCTCTTCTGTCACGACTGGGTTCTTGGGTTTTGTTTCTCCAGAAGGCAACGGAAAGTTGGCGCGAGCCAGACGTGAGTTAGAATACATGATTTATTATTTTTTAACACTAATAAACTACAAACATAAAGGAAGCAAACAAATGGCGCGCACAAAGGCGGAAATACAAACTTGACTAAGAAACAAAAGACAAAAACTATGAACAATAAAACAAAAACACTAACTGTGGCATAAATGAACAAAACTTACTTGGTAAAGAACTGTGACACGACATGAAGCAGAGTGATGAATAGTGTGAGGACGCCAGGACCAACAACAGAAACAGACAAATTTAAATAGTGACGTGATCAGTGAAAACAGGTGCGTGACAAGACAGGTGAACAGGTGCGTGACATGACAATGTGAACCAGGTGAAACTAATGGTTGCTATGGTGACAAATAAAAGTGCACAAAAAGTCCAAAACCAAATCCGAACATGACTAAAACAAAACATAATCACAGACATGACAGAGCCCCCCCCCTTACGGACAGATCCCAGATGTCCAAAACAAACAAAACAAGGCAGGATCGAGAGTCATGGGAGGGCGGGAGGGGGACATGGCGGTGGGTCGCCAGACCAGGTGTCCCCGAATCCACCGGGGCAGGATCAGGTGGCGGCGACGCGTAGACCGCCGCTGTACCTGACGAGGTGGGCGACCCGGAAATGGCCATATCCATGGCCGACGGGGAGGTGGGCGCACTTGGCGTGGCGGCCGACCAGGTAGTGGCCACATCCGTGGCCGACGAGGAGGTCGGCGTACCTGGCGTGGCGGACGCCCATTGACTGGCCACATCCATGGCCGACGAGAAGGCAGGCGCTTCGTCGACGTGGCAGTCGCAGATGGCGAAGCTTGGCGTGGTGCGTCAGGCGGCAAAGCTTGGCGTGGCGTGTCCTGGCAGCGTGGGTCTTGGTCTTGGCAGCGTGGTTCTTGGTGTTGGTCTTGGCAGTCTTGGTCTTGGCAGTCTTGGTGTTGGTCTTGGCAGTCTTGGTGTTGGTCTTGGCAGTCTTGGTCTTGGCAGTCTTGGTCTTTGGGTGGTGTGTCTTGGCGTGGTGTGTCTTGGACTTGGCGTGAGGGGTCTTGGACTTGGCGTGAGGGGTCTTGGACTTGGTCTTGGCTTGAGGGGTCTTGGACTTGGTCTTGGCTTGAGGGGTCTTGGACTTGGTATGAGGGGTCTTGGCTTGAGGGGTCTTGGACTTGGTCTTGGCTTGAGGGTTCTTGGACTTGGTCTTGGCGTGGAGCTGCGACTGGCGGCACTTGGCGTCGTGGAGCTGCGACTGGCGGCACTAGGCGTCGTGGAGCTGCGACTGGCGGCACTAGGCATCGTGGAGCTGCGACTGGTGGCACTAGGTGTCGTGGAGCTGCGACTGGCGGCACTAGGCGTCGTGGAGCTGCGACTGGCGGCACTAGGCGTCGTGGAGCTGCGACTGGCGGCACTAGGCATCGTGGAGCTGCGACTGGCGGCACTTGGCGTCGTGGAGCTGCGACTGGCGGCACTTGGCGGCGTGGAGCAGGTAGCGGAACTTGGCGTGGAGCTGCGACAGGTGCCTGGCGTGGAGCAGGTACTGGTGGCGCTTGGCGTGGTGGATCTTGGCGTGGAGCTGGGCGTGGAGCAGGTGGAGGTGGCCTAGCTGGAGGTCGCGGCTTGGCAGGCCGAAAGACCGGTGGTGGTGACCGAACCGGAGGTTGCGGCTTAGCAGGCCGAAAGACTGGTGGTGGTGGTCGTGCTGGAGGCTGTGGCTTGGCGTGACGAAATACTGGTGGTGGTGGTGGTGGTGGTGGTCGTGCTGGAGGCTGTGGCTTGGCGTGACGAAAAGCGACCCCACCTGAACCGACCCCAGCCCTAGCCCCCCCCTCAAGGAGCGGATCCCAGACGCGCTCCCTGCGGTCTGGAACCGTCTTTTGGGGTGGGTGGAGGGAGGTCAGGAGGGGGGCAGAATCTTCCCCTCCAAACTGTCCAAAAAGTCTTTCTTCCTGGGATTGAGTGGGTGAAAAAAAATAATTGTGTGACTTGGGCGTGGCTTGAGTTCTGGGGGGCGGGGCATGAAAACTGGGTGACTGTGACTGACAGGATCTAATTTGTAAAAACATGTCCTGATAATGTCTTATCATGTTTTTAAAGTCTTTTGCTGGAGGTGAGTGATCACAAGAAAAAGAGTTCAGAGAAAAAAATATCTTGAGCTGTGATGTCATCAGGGTGACGCCGGGCTGCCTGCTGCTTGCTTCCGCCCGGAGGGGGAGGGGCTTGTGGGAGCGGCGTGTCCTGCCGGCTCGCGGAAGTCTTCCCTCGTCCTTGGCGACGCTTCCGGGACGGGAACGACGCGCCGATCGGCACCAGCTTGCCTCCATTCCCCCACATCATCCCCCTGCGCTCCCTGGGGGAAAAGCGCAGCGTCTCGGTCTCCATCGCGCGGAGGACCTCCCACGCTGCCTCGTCAAAACTGTCCAACTTTCGTTTGGAGAAACTGTTATGCTGGCGTCCTACTGTCACGACTGGGTTCTTGGGTTTTGTTTCTCCAGAAGGCAACGGAAAGTTGGCGCGAGCCAGACGTGAGTTAGAATACATGATTTATTATTTTTTAACACTAATAAACTACAAACAAAAAGGAAGCAAACAAATGGCGCGCACAAAGGCGGAAATACAAACTTGACTAAGAAACAAAAGACATGCACGTGGGCACAAAAACTATGAACAATAAAACAAAAACACTAACTGTGGCATAAATGAACAAAACTTACTTGGTAAAGAACTGTGACACGACATGAAGCAGAGTGATGAAATAGTGTGAGGACGCCAGGACCAACAACAGAAACAGACAGATTTAAATAGTGACGTGATCAGTGAAAACAGGTGCGTGACAAGACAGGTGAACAGGTGCGTGACATGACAATGTGAACCAGGTGAAACTAATGGTTGCTATGGTGACAAATAAAAGTGCACAAAAAGTCCAAAACCAAATCCGAACATGACTAAAACCAAACATAATCACAGACATGACATCTTCCTGGGATTCCGTACAAACAGCGAGGCGATGTAAATATCAATCAATCAATCAATGTTTATTTATATAGCCCTAAATCACAAGTGTCTCAAAGGGCTGTACAAGCCACAACGACATCCTCGGTGTCGAGGGTCTGACATAATATTGTGAAAGTCCAACACATCAGCGAAAGTCCAGTCCATGGTGGGGCCAGCGGGAACCATCCCGAGTGGAGACGGGTCAGCAGCGTAGAGATGTCCCCATCTGATGGACAGGCTAGCGGTCCACCCCGGAGCAGAGTAGAAAAGAAAAGAAAAGAAACGGCAGATCAACTGGTCTAAAAAGGGAGTCTATTTAAAGGCTAGAGTATACAAATGAGTTTTAAGATGAGACTTAAATGCTTCTACTGAGGTAGCATCTCTAACTTTTACCGGGAGGGCATTCCATAGTATTGGAGCCCGAATAGAAAACGCTCTATAGCCCGCAGACTTTTTTTGGGCTCTGGGAATCACTAATAAGCCGGAGTTCTTTGAAGGCAGATTTCTTGCCGGGACATATGGTACAATACAATCGTCAAGATAGGCAGGAGCTTGACCGTGTAGTATTTTATACGTAAGTAGTAAAACCTTAAAGTCGCATCTTAGGTGCACAGGAAGCCAGTGCAAGTGAGCCAGTATAGGTATATATGTAAGTATATATGTATATAAAGGTATATACAGTATAGGCGTAATATGATCAAACTTTCTTGTTTTTGTCAAAAGTCTAGCAGCCGCATTTTGTACCAACTGTAATCTTTTAATGCTAGACATAGGGAGGCCCCAAAATAATACGTTACAGTAATCGAGACGAGATGTAACGAACGCATGGATAATGATCTCAGCATCGCTTGTGGACAAAATGGAACGAATTTTAGCGATATTACGGAGATGAAAGAAGGCCGTTTTAGTAACACTCTTAATGTGTGACTCAAACGAGAGAGTTGGGTGGAAGATAATACCCAGATTCTTTACCGAGTCGCCTTGTTTAATTGTTTGGTTGTCAAATGTTAAGGTGGTATTATTAAATAGATGTTGGTGTTGAGCAGGACCGATAATCAGCATTTCCGTTTTCTTAGCGTTGAGTTGCAAAAAGTTAGCGGACATCCATTGTTTAATTTCATTAAGACACGCCTCCAGCTGACTACAATCCGGCGTGTTGGTCAGCTTTAGGGGCATGTAGAGTTGGGTGTCATCAGCATAACAGTGAAAGCTAACACCGTATTTGCGTATAATGTCACCTAGCGGCAGCATGTAAATACTAAAGAGTGCAGGGCCAAGAACTGAACCCTGGGGAACTCCGCACGTTACCTTAACATAGTCCGAGGTCACATTGTTATGGGAGACACACTGCATCCTGTCAGTAAGATAAGAGTTAAACCAAGACAAGGCTAAGTCTGACATCCCAATACGCGTTTTGATACGCTCTAATAAAATATTATGATCAACAGTATCGAAAGCGGCGCTAAGATGAAGAAGCAGCAACATAGATGAAGCATCAGAATCCATCGTCAGCAATAGATCATTAGTCATTTTTGCGAGGGCTGTCTCCGTAGAGTGATTTGCCCTGAAACCGGATTGAAAAGGTTCACAGAGATTGTTAGTCACTAAGTGTTCATTTAGCTGCTGTGCAACAATTTTTTCGAGAATTTTCGAGATAAACGGTAGGTGGGACACTGGCCGGTAGTTCACCATGAGGTCAGGATCGAGGTTAGGTCTTTTGAGTAGAGGATGAATAACCGCTTTTTTGAATGCTAGAGGAACAGTACCAGAGGAAAGTGATAGGTTTATAATATTTAACACTGATGGACCTAATAAAACAAAAAGCTCCTTGATAAGTTTCCCAGGAATTGGGTCAAGTAAACATGTTGTTTGTTTTGTCCCATTTACACATTTTAACAATTCCTCCAATGTTATTTCATCAATATCTGTCACATGACTGGTCACATGACTGGTCACATGACTGGTCACATGACTGGTCACATGACTGGTCACATGACTTGACAGATTCTGTTATTGTGACTATTTAGAAAAATGTTCACTGCAAATTTGTGAAGAAATACAAGATTCATTTCTTTATTTGACCATAATGGGTCACATGAATTTACCAGAAAATGTTGACATTTTTTTTGGTGTTTTAATTCATTTATTGTTCTTAAGGGTTAAATAACTCCACCAGAAAATGTAAGGGAAAAAAAATATTTGATCATTTTTAACAGAATCACAGTAATTTAGCAGCACATATTTTAGATGCTGTTCTGGTGACAATTTGGCACAATTGTGTACAAAAAGTGATTCAGTGGTTTTTTGGAGAGATTCCTCAAACAACAAAAAGGTGTTTTAATGATAAATAAATTCACATGACAAAGTCTGTTCTTGTAAAAATTATGTAGGATTTTATACAAAAAGTCAATAGTTTACATTTGTGAAAGAAGCTTATATGTATTGATTGTTTTTACATAAGTCACATGACTCCACCAAAACATGTTATTGTGAGGAATTAATACAACTCTCTACACTCATATACCATATTCATTCATTCATTCATTAATACAACTCTCTACACTCATATACCATATTCATTCATTCATTCATTAATACAACTCTCTACACTCATATACCATATTCATTCATTCATTAATTAATACAACTATCTACACTCTAATACCATATTCATTCATTCATTAATTAATACAACTCTCTACACTCATATACCACATTCATTCATTAATTAATTAATACAACTTTCTACACTATAATACCACATTCATTCATTAATTAATTAATTCAACTCTCTACACTCAAATACCACATTCATTCATTAATTAATTAATACAACTCTCTACACTCTAATACCACATTCATTCATTAATTAATTAATACAACACTCTACACTCTAATACCACATTCATTCATTAATTAATTAATACAACTTTCTACACTCTAATACCACATTAATTAATTAATTAATTAATACAACTTTCTACACTCGTATACCACATTAATTAATTAATTAATTAATACAACTCTCTACACTCATATACCACATTAATTAATTAATTAATTAATACAACTCTCTACACTCATATACCATATTAATTCATTAATTAATTAATACAACTCTCTACACTCATATACCACATTCATTCATTAATTAATTAATACAACTCTCTACACTCATATACCACATTCATTAATTAATTAATTAATTAATACAACTCTCTACACTCATATACCAAAATAATTAATTAATGAATACAACTTTCTACACTCAAATACCAAATTAATTAATTAATACAACTCTCTACACTCAAATACCAAATTAATTAATTAATTAATTAATACAACTCTCTACACTCATATACCATATTAAGTAATTAATTAATTAATACAACTCTCTACACTCATATACCATATTAAGTAATTAATTAATTAATACAAATCTCTACACTCATATACCACATTAAGTAATTAATTAATTAATACAACTCTCTACACTCATATACCATATTAAGTAATTAATTAATTAATACAAATCTCTACACTCATATACCATATTAAGTAATTAATTAATTAATACAACTCTCTACACTCATATACCAAAATAAAATTACTGCAACTTTGTGAAAAAAATCAAGATTTTATGTCATTATATTATATATATATATATTTTTTTTTAAAATGTAATTTAATTTTTTACCAAATGGGTTACATGAATTTACCAGAAAATAAGACTGATTCTTTTCTGGTGAGAATTTGGCAGAAATATGTATTTAAAAACAAGCAAAGCATTGCATTTGTATTATTATCATTATTTCAAGCTTAATGTGTCACATGAAAATGTAACAAAAGTATTTCCCCTGACAATTGTCTAGGATTTTCTACATAAAGCAAATCCCTGTTTTGCTAAAGACCTTTATTTTGGAGGGGTTCCTGGAAAAGGTAAGGTGTTTTAATGATAAATACCTTCACAAGGTCACATGACAACTTCTGATTTAGTAGTATTTGTACAAAAAGCAAACTACTGTACATTTGTGAAGAAATCCAAGGTTATTTTCTATTTTTGTTTACCAAAAGGGGTGACGTGAATTTAACAGAAAATAAAGCAGATCATTTTCTGGTGACAATTTTGTAGAAAGTCAAAAAGAAAAAAAAATTATTTTGTTTTATTACATTTTTTTATTAATTTCTGTAACAATGATGATTGCACCAGAAAATGTAGCAAAGCTTGTAGCGCTAACCTGCTCAGTGGCTTATTGTGTTATAGTTATTAACATTATTATTAGTAGTAGTATAACCTGCTCAGTGGCTTATTGTGTTATAATTATTAACATTATTATTAGTAGTAGTATAACCTGCTCAGTGGCTTATTGTGTTATAATTATTAACATTATTATTAGTAGTAGTATAACCTGCTCAGTGGCTTATTGTGTTATAATTATTAACATTATTATTAGTAGTAGTATAACCTGCTCAGTGGCTTATTGTGTTATAATTATTAACATTATTAGTAGTAGTAGTATAACCTGCTCAGTGGCTTATTGTGTTATAGTTATTAACATTATTATTAGTAGTAGTATAACCTGCTCAGTGGCTTATTGTGTTATAATTATTAACATTATTAGTAGTAGTAGTATAACCTGCTCAGTGGCTTATTGTGTTATAATTATTAACATTATTATTAGTAGTAGTATAACCTGCTCAGTGGCTTATTGTGTTATAATTATTAACATTATTATTAGTAGTAGTATAACCTGCTCAGTGGCTTATTGTGTTATAATTATTAACATTATTATTAGTAGTAGTATAACCTGCTCAGTGGCTTACTGTGTTATAATTATTAACATTATTAGTAGTAGCAGTATAACCTGCTCAGTGGCTTATTGTGTTATAATTATTAACATTATTATTAGTAGTAGTATAACCTGCTCAGTGGCTTATTGTGTTATAATTATTAACATTATTAGTAGTAGTAGTATAACCTGCTCAGTGGCTTATTGTGTTATAATTATTAACATTATTAGTAGTAGTAGTATAACCTGCTCAGTGGCTTATTGTGTTATAGTTATTAACATTATTATTAGTAGTAGTATAACCTGCTCAGTGGCTTATTGTGTTATAATTAATAACATTATTATTAGTAGTAGTATAACCTGCTCAGTGGCTTATTGTGTTATAATTAATAACATTATTATTAGTAGTAGTATAACCTGCTCAGTGGCTTATTGTGTTATAATTAATAACATTATTATTAGTAGTAGTATAACCTGCTCAGTGGCTTATTGTGTTATAATTATTAACATTATTATTAGTAGTATAACCTGCTCAGTGGCTTATTGTGTTATAATTATTAACATTATTATTAGTAGTAGTATAACCTGCTCAGTGGCTTATTGTGTTATAATTATTAACATTATTATTAGTAGTATAACCTGCTCAGTGGCTTATTGTGTTATAATTATTAACATTATTATTAGTAGTAGTATAACCTGCTCAGTGGCTTATTGTGTTATAATTATTAACATTATTATTAGTAGTATAACCTGCTCAGTGGCTTATTGTGTTATAATTATTAACATTATTATTAGTAGTAGTATAACCTGCTCAGTGGCTTATTGTGTTATAATTATTAACATTATTAGTAGTAGTAGTATAACCTGCTCAGTGGCTTATTGTGTTATAATTATTAACATTATTATTAGTAGTAGTATAACCTGCTCAGTGGCTTATTGTGTTATAATTATTAACATTATTATTAGTAGTAGTATAACCTGCTCAGTGGCTTACTGTGTTATAATTATTAACATTATTAGTAGTAGCAGTATAACCTGCTCAGTGGCTTATTGTGTTATAATTATTAACATTATTATTAGTAGTAGTATAACCTGCTCAGTGGCTTATTGTGTTATAATTATTAACATTATTAGTAGTAGTAGTATAACCTGCTCAGTGGCTTATTGTGTTATAATTATTAACATTATTAGTAGTAGTAGTATAACCTGCTCAGTGGCTTATTGTGTTATAGTTATTAACATTATTATTAGTAGTAGTATAACCTGCTCAGTGGCTTATTGTGTTATAATTAATAACATTATTATTAGTAGTAGTATAACCTGCTCAGTGGCTTATTGTGTTATAATTAATAACATTATTATTAGTAGTAGTATAACCTGCTCAGTGGCTTATTGTGTTATAATTAATAACATTATTATTAGTAGTAGTATAACCTGCTCAGTGGCTTATTGTGTTATAATTATTAACATTATTATTAGTAGTATAACCTGCTCAGTGGCTTATTGTGTTATAATTATTAACATTATTATTAGTAGTAGTATAACCTGCTCAGTGGCTTATTGTGTTATAATTATTAACATTATTATTAGTAGTATAACCTGCTCAGTGGCTTATTGTGTTATAATTATTAACATTATTATTAGTAGTAGTATAACCTGCTCAGTGGCTTATTGTGTTATAATTATTAACATTATTATTAGTAGTATAACCTGCTCAGTGGCTTATTGTGTTATAATTATTAACATTATTATTAGTAGTAGTATAACCTGCTCAGTGGCTTATTGTGTTATAATTATTAACATTATTAGTAGTAGTAGTATAACCTGCTCAGTGGCTTATTGTGTTATAATTATTAACATTATTATTAGTAGTAGTATAACCTGCTCAGTGGCTTATTGTGTTATAATTATTAACATTATTATTAGTAGTAGTATAACCTGCTCAGTGGCTTACTGTGTTATAATTATTAACATTATTATTAGTAGTATAACCTGCTCAGTGGCTTATTGTGTTATAATTATTAACATTATTATTAGTAGTAGTATAACCTGCTCAGTGGCTTATTGTGTTATAATTATTAACATTATTAGTAGTAGTATAACCTGCTCAGTGGCTTATTGTGTTATAATTATTAACATTATTATTAGTAGTAGTATAACCTGCTCAGTGGCTTATTGTGTTATAATTATTAACATTATTATTAGTAGTATAACCTGCTCAGTGGCTTATTGTGTTATAATTATTAACATTATTATTAGTAGTAGTATAACCTGCTCAGTGGCTTATTGTGTTATAATTATTAACATTATTATTAGTAGTATAACCTGCTCAGTGGCTTATTGTGTTATAATTATTAACATTATTATTAGTAGTAGTATAACCTGCTCAGTGGCTTATTGTGTTATAATTATTAACATTATTAGTAGTAGTAGTATAACCTGCTCAGTGGCTTATTGTGTTATAATTATTAACATTATTATTAGTAGTAGTATAACCTGCTCAGTGGCTTATTGTGTTATAATTATTAACATTATTATTAGTAGTAGTATAACCTGCTCAGTGGCTTACTGTGTTATAATTATTAACATTATTATTAGTAGTATAACCTGCTCAGTGGCTTATTGTGTTATAATTATTAACATTATTATTAGTAGTAGTATAACCTGCTCAGTGGCTTATTGTGTTATAATTATTAACATTATTAGTAGTAGTATAACCTGCTCAGTGGCTTATTGTGTTATAATTATTAGCATTATTATTAGTAGTAGCAGTATAACCTGCTCAGTGGCTTACTGTGTTATAATTATTAACATTATTATTAGTAGTATAACCTGCTCAGTGGCTTATTGTGTTATAATTATTAACATTATTATTAGTAGTAGTATAACCTGCTCAGTGGCTTATTGTGTTATAATTATTAGCATTATTATTAGTAGTAGTATAACCTGCTCAGTGGCTTATTGTGTTATAATTATTAACATTATTAGTAGTAGTATAACCTGCTCAGTGGCTTATTGTGTTATAATTATTAACATTATTATTAGTAGTAGTATACTAAAAATGCTTGGCACTCAGCATCAAGGCTTGGAATTGGCGGTTAAATCAGCAAAAATGATTCCCGTGCGCGGCGACGGCTGCTGCTCGCTGCTCCCCTCACCTCCCAGGGGGTGATCAAGGGTGATGGGACAAATGCAGAGGACAAATGTGTGAAAATATGCTGTCCTTGTAAGAATGCTGCATGGAGTAGAAAGTCCAAATGTGGTCTTTCATTGGTTTTTCTTCATAAGTCGATGAAAAATGGAAACATTTCAGGGTTTCTTAAGAACTTACCTTGCAGAAAATGATCTTATTTTTCAAAGTAACACACACTAAAAACCATGGAGGCCCCCCCGCCCCCGCCCCGCCTGACCCTCGACCTCCATATAGCGCTAAGCTCCCGGAGCCATGCCCCGCCCCCCCAAACCCCTGCAGGAGGCGCTATCAGCACTCCTGCACGGGCCTGATATGCAGGCTGGAGGAATAAGAATGAGTTGTGTCTTTGAACGCCTCACGTGTCCTGATGACTATCACACATGTATTATTACTCCTTATCTACACACTCACACCCTGTCAGCGGGTCACCCACCCACCTCAGCCAGGGGGTTAGGTCTGGGCTTGGCTTGGTGACAAGACACCTGACAGAAATGTTGCAACATTGCCAGGAAAGATTATTTTTCTTTGGCGCCTGCAAACTTCCCACTTGGAGGCTGCCAATGAACAATAATACAAGTGGAGCTAATAATCATCATAATAATAATACAAGTGGAACTAATAACCATCATAATAATAATACAAGTGGAGCTAATAATCATCATAATAATAATACAAGTGGAGCTAATAATCATCATAATAATAATACAAGTGGAGCTAATAATCATCTTAATAATAATACAAGTGGAGCTAATAATCATCATAATAATAATACAAGTGGAGCTAATAATCATCATAATAATAATACAAGTGGAGCTAATAATCATCATAATAATAATACAAGTGGAGCTAATAATCATCATAATAATAATACAAGTGGAGCTAATAATCATCTTAATAATAATACAAGTGGAGCTAATAATCATCATAATAATAATACAAGTGGAGCTAATAATCATCTTAATAATAATACAAGTGGAGCTAATAATCATCATAATAATAATACAAGTGGAGCTAATAATCATCATAATAATAATACAAGTGGAGCTAATAATCATCATAATAATAATACAAGTGGAGCTAATAATCATCATAATAATAATACAAGTGGAACTAATAATCATCTTAATAATAATACAAGTGGAGCTAATAATCATCATAATAATAATACAAGTGGAGCTAATAATCATCATAATAATAATACAAGTGGAGCTAATAATCATCATAATAATAATACAAGGGAGCTAATAATCATCATAATAATAATACAAGTGGAGCTAATAATCATCATAATAATAATACAAGTGGAGCTAATAATCATCATAATAATAATACAAGTGGAACTAATAACCATCATAATAATAATACAAGTGGAGCTAATAATCATCATAATAATAATAATACAAGTGGAGCTAATAATCATCATAATAATAATACAAGTGGAGCTAATAATCATCTTAATAATAATACAAGTGGAGCTAATAATCATCATAATAATAATACAAGTGGAGCTAATAATCATCATAATAATAATACAAGTGGAGCTAATAATCATCATAATAATAATACAAGTGGAGCTAATAATCATCATAATAATAATACAAGTGGAGCTAATAATCATCATAATAATAATACAAGTGGAGCTAATAATCATCA
>NC_084738.1:71659867-71674867 GCF_033978785.1 Entelurus aequoreus | reverse complement strand
TTACACTTATACTACAACAATAACAACATGGGAGAGTTACACTGATACTACAACACTAACAACATGGGAGAGTTACACAGATACTACAACAATAACAACATGGGAGAGCTACACTGATACTACAACAATAACAACATGGGAGAGTTGCACTGATACTACAACAATAACAACATGGGAGAGCTACACTGATACTACAACAATAACAACATGGGAGAGTTACACTGATACTACAACAATAACTACAACAGGGGAGAGCTACACTGACACTACAACAATAACAACATGGGAGAGTTACACTGATACTACAACAATAACAACATGGGAGAGCTACACTGATACTACAACAATAACAACATGGGAGAGTTACACTGATACTACAACAATAACAACATGGGAGAGTTACACTAATACTACAACAATAACAACATGGGAAAGCTACACTGATACTACAACAATAACAACATGGGAGAGTTACACTGATACTACAACAATAACAACATGGGAGAGCTACACTGATACTACAACAATAACAACATGGGAGAGCTACACTGATACTACAACAATAACAACATGGGAGAGTTACACTGATAATACAACAATAACAACATGGGAGAGTTACACTGATACTACAACAATAACAACATGGGAGAGCTACACTGATACTACAACAATAACAACATGGGAGAGTTACACTGATACTACAACAATAACAACATGGGAGAGCTACACTGATACTACAACAATAACAACATGGGAGAGTTACACTGATACTACAACAATAACAACATGGGAGAGTTACACTGATACTACAACAATAACAACATGGGAGAGTTACACTGATACTACAACAATAACAACATGGGAGAGTTACACTGATACTACAACAATAACAACATGGGAGAGTTACACTGATACTACAACAATAACAACATGGGAGAGCTACACTGATACTACAACAATAACAACATGGGAGAGTTACACTGATACTACAACAATAACAACATGGGAGAGTTACACTGATACTACAACAATAACAACATGGGAGAGTTACACTGATACTACAACAATAACAACATGGGAGAGTTACACTGATACTACAACAATAACAACATGGGAGAGTTACACTGATACTACAACAATAACAACATGGGAGAGCTACACTGATACTACAACAACACACATGCATATTTGTACATGCAATCTTAATGTAATTAAGTTAGTGTCGTTAGCATTAGCTAATATGCTAACATGTCAGTATTATTCACTTACAATGGCATTATTTTTGTATTGTTTCACTTTCACAAATTCCTCAGTAAATTCCCCAAAACGTCAGCGTGGAGTTATTGAGTCTGTTTAGCTGATTGGAGAGCTAGCTTGCGCAGCTAGTGGGTCCATGACCATGACTTCTGTTTTGTTTGATCAGATGTTTTACTGCCCTGTTACAGACACCGTTTGGAAACAATTAAGGTATGTAAATTTACAGAATATTTCCGTGTAAATAAATCATTTCCCAACGTTTATATCTGCCACTTATATGCGGTTAATATAGGGAAAATATTGTTTTCCTCCTAAATGTAATGAGTGCGGCTTATATGGTGGTGTGCTCTATTGTCGGTGTAATAGGATACTTTTTATGTGAAATACCAATCATGTGTCACCTTTTGTTGTTGTGGAGGTGATGACGTAAATATCAGCTAAGTGTTGATGTAGTACATATCAGTTGTATAAGTGTTGATGTAGTAAGTATCAGCTAAGTGTTGATGTAGTACATATCAGTTGTATAAGTGTTGATGTAGTAAATATCAGTTGTATAGGTGTTGATGTAGTAAATATGAGTTGTATAAGTGTTGATGTAGTAAATATGAGTTGTATAAGTGTTGATGTAGTAAATATCAGTTGTATAAGTGTTGATATAGTAAACATCAGTTGTATAAGTGTTGATGTAGTAAACATCAGTTGTATAAGTGTTGATGTAGTAAATATCAGTTGTATAAGTGTTGATGTAGTAAACATCAGTTGTATAAGTGTTGATGTAGTAAACATCAGTTGTATAAGTGTTGATGTAGTAAATATCCGCTAAGTGTTGATTTAGTAAATATCAGTTGTATAAGTGTTGATGTAGTACATATCAGTTGTATAAGTGTTGATGTAGTAAATATCAGCTAAGTGTTGATGTAGTACATATCAGTTGTATAAGTGTTGATGTAGTAAATATCAGTTGTATAAGTGTTGATGTAGTAAATATCAGTTGTATAAGTGTTGATGTAGTAAATATCAGTTGTATAAGTGTTGATGTAGTAAATATCAGTTGTATAAGTGTTGATGTAGTAAACATCAGTTGTATAAGTGTTGATGTAGTAAACATCAGTTGTATAAGTGTTGATGTAGTAAACATCAGTTGTATAAGTGTTGATGTAGTAAACATCAGTTGTATAAGTGTTGATGTAGTAAATATCAGCTAAGTGTTGATGTAGTAAATATCAGTTGTATAAGTGTTGATGTAGTAAATATCAGCTAAGTGTTGATGTAGTACATATCAGTTGTATAAGTGTTGATGTAGTAAATATCAGTTGTATAAGTGTCGATGTAGTAAATATCAGTTGTATAAGTGTTGATGTAGTAAATATCAGTTGTATAAGTGTTGATGTAGTAAATATCAGTTGTATAAGTGTTGATGTAGTAAACATCAGTTGTATAAGTGTTGATGTAGTAAATATCAGCTAAGTGTTGATGTAGTAAATATCAGTTGTATAAGTGTTGATGTAGTACATATCAGTTGTATAAGTGTTGATGTAGTAAATATCAGCTAAGTGTTGATGTAGTACATATCAGTTGTATAAGTGTTGATGTAGTAAATATCAGTTGTATAAGTGTTGATGTAGTAAATATCAGTTGTATAAGTGTTGATGTAGTAAATATCAGTTGTATAAGTGTTGATGTAGTAAACATCAGTTGTATAAGTGTTGATGTAGTAAATATCAGCTAAGTGTTGATGTAGTAAATATCAGTTGTATAAGTGTTGATGTAGTAAATACCAGTTGTATAAGTGTTGATGTAGTAAACATCAGTTGTATAAGTGTTGATGTAGTAAATATCAGCTAAGTGTTGATGTAGTAAATATCAGCTAAGTGTTGATGTAGTAAATATCAGTTGTATAAGTGTTGATGTAGTAAATATCAGTTGTATAAGTGTTGATTTAGTAAATATCAGCTAAGTGTTGATGTAGTACATATCAGTTGTATAAGTGTTGATGTAGTAAATATCAGCTAAGTGTTGATGTAGTAAATATCAGCTAAGTGTTGATGTAGTAAATATCAGCTAAGTGTTGATGTAGTAAATATCAGCTAAGTGTTGATGTAGTAAATATCAGCTAAGTGTTGATGTAGTACATATCAGTTGTATAAGTGTTGATGTAGTAAATATCAGTTGTATAAGTGTTGATGTAGTAAATATCAGTTGTATAAGTGTTGATCTAGTAAATATCAGTTGTATAAGTGTTGATGTAGTAAATATCAGTTGTATAAGTGTTGATGTAGTAAATATCAGCTAAGTGTTGATGTAGTAAATATCAGCTAAGTGTTGATGTAGTAAATATCAGCTAAGTGTTGATGTAGTAAATATCAGCTAAGTGTTGATGTAGTACATATCAGTTGTATAAGTGTTGATGTAGTAAATATCAGTTGTATAAGTGTTGATGTAGTAAATATCAGTTGTATAAGTGTTGATGTAGTAAATATCAGTTGTATAAGTGTTGATGTAGTAAATATCAGCTAAGTGTTGATGTAGTACATATCAATTGTATAAGTGTTGATGTAGTAAATATCAGCTAAGTGTTAATGTAGTAAATATCAGCTAAGTGTTGATGTAGTAAATATCAGCTAAGTGTTGATGTAGTAAATATCAGCTAAGTGTTGATGTAGTAAATATCAGCTAAGTGTTGATGTAGTAAATATCAGTTGTATAAGTGTTGATGTAGTAAACATCAGTTGTATAAGTGTTGATGTAGTAAATATCAGTTGTATAAGTGTTGATGTAGTAAATATCAGTTGTATAAGTGTTGATGTAGTAAATATCAGTTGTATAAGTGTTGATGTAGTAAATATCAGTTGTATAAGTGTTGATGTAGTAAATATCAGTTGTATAAATGTTGATGTAGTAAATATCAGTTGTATAAGTCTTGATGTAGTAAATATCAGTTGTATAAGTGTTGATGTAGTACATATCAGTTGTATAAGTGTTGATGTAGTAAATATCAGCTAAGTGTTAATGTAGTAAATATCAGCTAAGTGTTGATGTAGTAAATATCAGCTAAGTGTTGATGTAGTAAATATCAGCTAAGTGTTGATGTAGTAAATATCAGCTAAGTGTTGATGTAGTAAATATCAGTTGTATAAGTGTTGATGTAGTAAACATCAGTTGTATAAGTGTTGATGTAGTAAATATCAGTTGTATAAGTGTTGATGTAGTAAATATCAGTTGTATAAGTGTTGATGTAGTAAATATCAGTTGTATAAGTGTTGATGTAGTAAATATCAGTTGTATAAGTGTTGATGTAGTAAATATCAGTTGTATAAATGTTGATGTAGTAAATATCAGTTGTATAAGTCTTGATGTAGTAAATATCAGTTGTATAAGTGTTGATGTAGTGGGTGAAGTGGAGCACACCTCACATTGTCATGATATGTAAATATTGATTTGAAGTGTATTTGTAAACAAAGCAGCAGTTTAATTAAAGCATCAATTGAAGGAAAGACTGAAAATGTTATTAACCTTTGACACGCCCCCTCACCCACTCACCCCCTCACCCCCTCACACCCTCACACCCTCACACCCTCACCCCCCTCACCCCCTCACCCCCTCACCCCCTCACACCCTCACACCCTCACCCCCCTCACACCCTCACCTCCCTCACCCCCTCACCCCCTCACACCCTCACACCCTCACACCCTCACACCCTCACCTCCCTCACCCCCTCACCCCCTCACCCCCTCACACCCTCACCCCCCCCCCCCCCCCCCCCCCCCCCCGCATCCCGTGTCCTGTGCAGCATCACACGTTTATTCGGACACAACCTGTCGAGGCAGATGGCCGCCTACCTACCTCGGGCTGTCGAGGCAGATGGCCGCCTACCTACCTACCTACCTCCAAACAACCTGCCCTAGTCATGATGCATATTTGTTGAACCGTCACAAAAAGTCAACACACTCCAACACAACAAGTCAACACACACTCCAACACAAAACACAACAAGTCAACACACACTCCAACACAAAACACAACAAGTCAACACACACTCCAACACAAAACACAACAAGTCAACACACACTCCAACACAAAACACAACAAGTCAACACACACTCCAACACAAAACACAACAAGTCAACACACACTCCAACACAACAAGTCAACACACACTCCAACACAACAAGTCAACACACACTCCAAAACAACAAGTCAACACACACTCCAACACAACAAGTCAACACACACTCCAACACAACAAGTCAACACACACTCCAACACAACAAGTCAACACACACTCCAACACAACAAGTCAACACACACTCCAACACAACAAGTCAACACACACTCCAACACAACAAGTCAACACACACTCCAACACAAAACACAACCTGCTCACTGTGGATATTATTAAAAAAAACAAAAAACTTCCCATCACCAATAAAAAAATTACAATACCCTCTGGCGTGTGGTGTGTGACGTGTGGTGTGTGACGTGTGGTGTGTGACGTGTGGTGTGCGGGGTGTGACGTGTGGGTGTGGCGTGTGGGTGTGGCGTGTGGTGTGTGGCGTGTGGAGTATGGCGTGTGGAGTATGGCGTCTGGCATGCGGGGTGTGGCGTGTGGAGTATGGCGTGTGGCGTGCGGGGTGTGGCGTGTGGGTGTGGCGTGTGGGTGTGGCGTGTGGTGTGTGGCGTGTGGCGTGTGGAGTATGGCGTGTGGAGTATGGCGTCTGGCATGCGGGGTGTGGCGTGTGGAGTATGGCGTGTGGCGTGCGGGGTGTGGCGTGTGGAGTATGACGTGTGGCGTGCGGGGTGTGGCGTGTGGAGTATGACGTGTGGTGTGCGGGGTGTGACGTGTGGGTGTGGCGTGTGGGTGTGGCGTGTGGTGTGTGGCGTGTGGAGTATGGCGTGTGGAGTATGGCGTCTGGCATGCAGGGTGTGGCGTGTGGAGTATGGCGTGTGGCGTGCGGGGTGTGGCGTGTGGGTGTGGCGTGTGGGTGTGGCGTGTGGTGTGTGGCGTGTGGAGTATGGCGTGTGGAGTATGGCGTCTGGCATGCGGGGTGTGGCGTGTGGAGTATGGCGTGTGGCGTGCAGGGTGTGGCGTGTGGAGTATGGCGTGTGGCGTGCGGGGTGTGGCAAGTGGGACAAAGCCAACACAAGGAAGCTTGTTTGACTATAGAGGCACAAAGCAAGGAACCTCAGGTATACTCTCTCGTGTGTGTGTGTGTGTGTGTGTTGTGTGTGTGTGTGTGTGTGTGTGTGTGTGTGTGTGTGTGTGTGTGTGTGTGTGATAGCTGAGGCTCCACTGACAGCTGGAGATAAACACAGGCCTGAACGGAGCGCATGATTTATCAACATGAACGTCACCCCCCCCCCGCCCCCCCCTATCACATGAACGTCCCCCCCCCTCCCCCTCTATCACATGAACGTCACACATCCACCCCCCCCCCCTCTATCACATGAACGTCCCCCCCCGTCCCCCCCTCTATCACATGAACGTCCGTCCGTCCCCCCCTCTATCACATGAACGTCACCCCCCCTCTATCACATGAACGTCACCCCCCCTCTATCTCCAAACCTTGCTGCCCTCCGATCTCTGTCTCGACACTTCACGAGCCGGCTTGTTCCAAGTGTGGACCCACAACACACACACACACACACACAGACACACACACACACACACACACACACACACACACACACACACACACACACACACACACACACACACACACACGTGTAGTAGCTGACAATTAGAGCCCAGCTTGGAGTGGAAAGGGTGTTGTTGCCTTCTCGCAGCTCCAATTGAAGGCCAGAAGGTGTCAGACTTCCAGGAGTGGACCTGCTGGAGACAAGAAATCATGATGCAAGTGTGTGTGTGTGTGTGTGTGTGTGTGTGTGTGTGTGTGTGTGTCTGTGTCTTTGTGTGTGTGTGTGTGTGTGTCGCACAAGTGTTGTCCTGTTTGTGTTTTGTTTGGACTGTGTTGATTGTCCCCTCTGACCTTGATGAGTCTGACTCTGCAGAGGCGCTAACTAGTTAACTAACGAACTAGCTAACGAACTAACAAACTAAAAAACTAACGAACTAACCAACTAACGAACCAGCTAACTAGTCAACTAACGAGCTAACTAACTAACTTACCAACCAACTAACTAACTATCTAACTAATCAGCCAACTAACTAACTAGCTAACTACCAAGCCAACAGACTGACTAGTCAGCTAGCTGGCTAACTGACTAACTAGCGAACTAACTAACAAGCTAACTAACTAACAAACTAACTAACACACCAACTAACAGACTAACTAGTTAACTAGTGGGTTAACTAACTACCCAATTAACTAACCAATGAGCTACATAACTAAAGAACTAACTGGCCAACTAACTAATTAACCAACTAACTAACTAGCTTACTAACTAGCTAACTAACTAACTGACTAACTAGCACCGCCTGAGGAAGATCTGGGAAACAAACAAAGACCCTCCTTGTTTGCTGTTTGCTGTTTGCTGTTTGCTGTTAGGTGTTTGCTGTTAGGTGTTTTCTGTTTGCTGTTTGGTATTTGCTGTTTGCTGTTTGCTGTTTGCTGTTTGCTGTTTGCTGTTTGCTGTTTGGTGTTTGCTGTTTGCTGTTTGCTGTTAGGTGTTTGCTGTTTGGTGTTTGCTGTTTGCTGTTAGGTGTTTGCTGATTGCTGTTTGCTGTTTGCTGTTAGGTGTTTGCTGTTTGGTGTTTGCTGTTTGCTGTTAGGTGTTTGCTGTTTGCTGTTTGCTGTTTGCTGTTTGCTGTTTGCTGTTAGGTGTTAGGTGTTTGCTGTTTGCTGTTTGCTGTTTGTTGTTTGCTGATAGGTGTTTGCTGTTTGCTGTTTGCTGTTTGCTGTTTGCTGTTTGCTGTTTGCTGTCTGGTGTTTGGTGTTTGGTGGGCTGCAGACATGCTTGCAGTGCAGGGCACACCTGGAGAACTTCTGCAGGTAAACAACCACAGCACATGGTGCTAGCCGGTTAGCATTAGCGACTTTACATGGCCATTTCAAGGCCTCTGAATTGGATAATGAAAAGGATGTTTAAAGAAACTATGTCGGACTCGTAGTGGACTGCCTCAAGATTACCTTACGGTCGCCATGCCAACCAGGCAAGATTACCTTACGGTCGCCATGCCAACCAGGCAAGTATGTCTCAAAAGCAAGGCTTCAATTTTCAAAAGGCGCTAGCTCTATGCTAGCACATGCTATCAAGTCATGTGACCAGGTTGTACGCTGTAAACAGCTTAGATTGATGTATTGATTACGACTAAAAACACCACTAAGTAGACAATGTTACACTTCCAATGTATTGATTACGACTAAAAACACCACTAAGTAGACAATGTTACACTTCCAATGTATTGATTACGACTAAAAACACCACTAAGTAGACAATGTTACACTTCCAATGTATTGATTACGACTAAAAACACCACTAAGTAGACAATGTTACACTTCCAATGTATTGATTACGACTAAAAACACCACTAAGTAGACAATGTTACACTTCCAATGTATTGATTACGACTAAAAACACCACTAAGTAGACAATGTTACACTTCCAATGTATTGATTACGACTAAAAACACCACTAAGTAGACAATGTTACACTTCCAATGTATTGATTACGACTAAAAACACCACTAAGTAGACAATGTTACACTTCCAATGTATTGATTACGACTAAAAACACCACTAAGTAGACAATGTTACACTTCCAATGTATTGATTACGACTAAAAACACCACTAAGTAGACAATGTTACACTTCCAATGTATTGATTACGACTAAAAACACCACTAAGTAGACAATGTTACACTTCCAATGTATTGATTACGACTAAAAACACCACTAAGTAGACAATGTTACACTTCCAATGTATTGATTACGTCTAAAAACACCACTGAGTAGACAATGTTACACTTCCAATGTATTGATTACGACTAAAAACACCACTAAGTATCAATCAATCAATCAATCAATGTTTATTTATATAGCCCTAAATCACAAGTGTCTCAAAGGACTGTACAAGCCACAACGACATCCTCGGTACAGAGCCCACATACGGGCAAGGAAAACTCACCCCAGTGGGACGTCAATGTGGATGACTATGAGAAACCTTGGAGAGGACCGCATATGTGGGTAACCCCCCCCCCCCCTCTAGGGGAGACCGGAAGCAATGGATGTGGAGTGGGTCTGACATAATATTGTGAAAGTCCAACACATCAGCGAGAGTCCAGTCCATAGTGGGGCCAGCAGGAACCATCCCGAGTGGAGACGGGTCAGCAGCGTAGAGATGTCCCCATCCGATGGACAGGCTAGCGGTCCACCCCGGGTTGGGAGCAGAAGAGAAAAGAAAAGAAAAGAAACGGCAGATCAACTGGTCTAAAAAGGGAGTCTATTTAAAGGCTAGAGTATACAAATGAGTTTTAAGATGAGACTTAAATGCTTCTACTGAGGTAGCATCTCTAACTGTTACAGGGAGGGCATTCCATAGTATTGGAGCCCCAATAGAAAACGCTCTATAGCCCGCAGACTTTTTTTGGCTCTGGGAATCACTAATAAGCCGGAGTTCTTTGAAGGCAGATTTCTTGCCGGGACATATGGTACAATACAATCGGCGAGATAGGCTGGAGCTTGACCGTGTAGTATTTTATACGTGAAGTGAAGTGAAGTGAATTACATTTATATAGCGCTTTTTCTCAAGTGACTCAAAGCGCTTTACATAGTGAAACCCAATATCTAAGTTACATTCAAACCAGTGTGGGTGGCACTGGGAGCAGGTGGGTAAAGTGCCTTGCCCAAGGACACAACGGCAG
Source organism: Entelurus aequoreus (assembly GCF_033978785.1). Classification (NCBI taxonomy): domain Eukaryota; kingdom Metazoa; phylum Chordata; class Actinopteri; order Syngnathiformes; family Syngnathidae; genus Entelurus; species Entelurus aequoreus. The sequence goes on along the minus strand of NC_084738.1, from coordinate 71,664,789 downwards.
TGACTAGGATGGCGGAAGCGGGGATCGAACCTGCAACCCTCAAGTTGCTGGCACGGCCGCTCTACCAACCGAGCTATACCGCCCCACGTACTACGTAAGTAGTAAAACCTTAAAGTCGTATCTTAGGTGCACAGGAAGCCAGTGCAAGTGAGCCAGTATAGGTATATATGTAAGTATATATGTATATAAAGGTATATACAGTATAGGCGTAATATGATCAAACTTTCTTGTTTTTGTCAAAAGTCTAGCAGCCGCATTTTGTACCAACTGTAATCTTTTAATGCTAGACATAGGGAGGCCCCAAAATAAAACGTTACAGTAATCGAGACGAGACGTAACGAACGCATGAATAATGATCTCAGCATCGCTTGTGGACAAAATGGGACGAATTTTAGCGATATTACGGAGATGAAAGAAGGCCGTTTTAGTAACACTCTTAATGTGCGACTCAAACAAAAGAGTTGGGTGGAAGATAATACCCAGATTCTTTACCGAGTCTCCTTGTTTAATTGTTTGGTTGTCAAATGTTAAGGTGGTATTATTAAATAGATGTTGGTGTCTAGCAGGACCGATAATCAGCATTTCCGTTTTCTTAGCGTTGAGTTGCAAAAAGTTAGCGGACATCCATTGTTTAATTTCATTAAGACACGCCTCCAGCTGACTACAATCCGGCGTGTTGGTCAGCTTTAGGGGCATGTAGAGTTGGGTGTCATCAGCATAACAGTGAAAGCTAACACCGTATTTGCGTATGATGTCACCCAGCGGCAGCATGTAAATACTAAAGAGTGCAGGGCCAAGAACCGAACCCTGGGGAACTCCGCACGTTACCTTGACATAGTCCGAGGTCACATTGTTATGGGAGACGCACTGCATCCTGTCAGTAAGATAAGAGTTAAACCAAGACAAGGCTAAGTCTGTCATCCCAATACGCGTTTTGATACGCTCTAATAAAATATTATGATCAACAGTATCGAAAGCGGCGCTAAGATCAAGAAGCAGCAACATAGATGGCATCCATGGTTAGCAATAGATCATTAGTCATTTTTGCGAGGGCTGTCTCCGTAGAGTGATTTGCCCTGAAACCGGATTGAAAAGGTTCACAGAGATTGTTAGACGCTAAGTGTTCATTTAGCTGCTGTGCTACAATTTTTTCGAGGATTTTCGAGATAAACAGAAGGTGGGACACCGGCCGGTAGTTTACCATGAGGTCAGGATCGAGGTTAGGTCTTTTGAGTAGAGGATGAATAACCGCTTTTTTGAGTGCTAGGGGAACAGTGCCAGAGGAAAGTGATAAGTTTATAATATTTAACACTGATGGACCTAATAATACAAAAAGCTCCTTGATAAGTTTCCCAGGAATTGGGTCAAGTAAACATGTTGTTTGTTTTGTCCCATTTACACATTTTGACAATTCCTCCAATGTTATTTCATCAAAGAGAGAGAAACTATTTTGGAGGGCAGTGTCCGTCGTATACAGTATATAGTCGTATTTGTGTTAATAGAACCCAGTTGTAGCTGAGATGCATTGTCTTTAATCTCTTTTCTAATGACTTCAATTTTCTTATTAAAGAAATTCATAAAGTCATCTGCTGAGTGGGTGGAGCTACTGGGAGGAGTCCCTTGTTGGGTTAGCGATGCTACTGTACTAAACAGAAATTTAGGATCATTTTTGTTGAGGTGGATGAGATTTGAGTAATATTTGGCTTTAGCTGAGGTAAGCATGCGTTTATAAGTTATCAAACTATCACACCATGCTTGATGGAAAACCTCAAGTTTAGTCGCACGCCATTTGCGTTCCAGCTTTCTACATGATAATTTCTGGGCTTTAGTTTCTTCTGTAAACCATGGGGTGCGCCTTTTAGGGGCCCTTTTTAGCTTTAGCGGTGCTACACTATCAATGGTGTCGCCCAGGGCGTCATTAAAGTTGTTAATGAGGTTATCAATAGAGCCCACATAATTTGGGAATGGTGCCATTACCGAAGGCAGTAGGTCAGTAAGAGTCGTCGTTGTGGTAGCATTAATGTTGCGGCTGCTATAGTAGTTATTATTATTAGTAGTAGTTTGTTGACCATGAGTCAGAACTTCGAATTTTATAAGGTAATGGTCGGACATTACTTTAGTGTACGGGAGTATCGTAACTTTAGAGATGGTGACACCCCTGACAAGCACTAGATCTATCGTATTACCGTTGCGATGCGTGGGTTCATTTATTATTTGTGTAAGACCACAGCTATCAATTATAGTCTGGAGCGCCACGCATGGAGGGTCCGATGGGGTATTCATATGGATATTAAAGTCCCCCATTATGATTATATTGTCGGCGTGCGTCACTAGATCAGCAACAAACTCTGAGAATTCACTGATGAAGTCCGAATAGGGCCCAGGGGGGCGGTAGATAACAGCCAGGTGGAGAGGCAGCGGTGTGACAAACCTCAAAGCGAGCACCTCAAACGAGTTATATTCATCATTTAGGTTAGGTGTAAGATTATAGTTTTCATTGTATATTAGTGCGACACCCCCTCCCCTTTTAAGAGGTCGGGCAACATGTGTATTGATATAGTTAGGAGGAGATGCCTCATTTAGCGCAAACAAATCGTCTGGTTTGAGCCAGGTCTCGGCGAGACCAACGACGTCAAGTTTGTTGTCTCTAATGACTTCATTAACTAAGATAATGATCTTATGTTTAAAAAGCCCATATTATAGGTAGTGGGCTGTTTTGAGGATTGTTTGTTGAAATTATCCGAAGTAGCAATATTAATAATGTTGCGTTTATTATGCGTATTACACTTTAAATAGTTTCGACCATATCTAGGAATTGATACGACGGGGATATTCAGATTGTTTGCTTGATGTTGCGATAAACTGAACGCATCATAGTTAGCTACCTCGGTACAATGTATGTCTGCCTCTGACACGGTCACAAAAGAAAAAACATTATGTGAGTTGTGTTTTATTCTAAGAGAATTGCTATGTGTGCAGGGATTATCCAGCCTGACGCCGGCTAGTTCTAGTTTAAATGGCTTCTTACCCGGAGACTCCACGTTTCTTTGGTTAGCTTTTTTCTTTGTTGTTAGCCCAGCTCGGCATCCCCGCTTCTGCTTCCGCTCGCACCGCCTATGTCGTCTCCATTGGCGGTCACCGCTAGCACTTGACTCCGCTGCTACAAAGGCCGCTCGATGTAGCCCACGAAGTATTCCCATGCTAGCGAGGAGGTCCACCGTACATGCATCTTTCAGTCTATAACCACCCGATCCATCCACATCCACAATTGTCTGTCGGTCGTATGTGATCACAGTATTGTTCACGCTTTGAGCCAGCCAGTAGACAATGTTACACTTCCAATGTATTGATTACGACTAAAAACACCACTAAGTAGACAATGTTACACTTCCAATGTATTGATTACGACTAAAAACACCACTAAGTAGACAATGTTACACTTCCAATGTATTGATTACAACTAAAAACACCACTAAGTAGACAATGTTACACTTCCAATGTATTGATTACGTCTAAAAACACCACTAAGTAGACAATGTTACACTTCCAATGTATTGATTACGACTAAAAACACCACTAAGTAGACAATGTTACACTTCCAATGTATTGATTACGACTAAAAACACCACTAAGTAGACAATGTTACACTTCCAATGTATTGATTATGACTAAAAACACCACTAAGTAGACAATGTTACACTTCCAATGTATTGATTACAACTAAAAACACCACTAAGTAGACAATGTTACACTTCCAATGTATTCCAATGTATTGATTATGACTAAAAATTGTATTAATATTAACAATATATATCAATACAGTCTGCAAGGGATACAGTCCGTAAGCACACATGATTGTATTTTTTTATGACAAAAAAAACCCCCCCAAAAAATATCTGCTGGGAAATCTGCATGGCTTCTTCACTGGCGCCATCACCTCATCTGACGAGAAGGCGTGGCTTCTTCACTGGCGCCATCACCTCATCTGACGAGAAGGCGTGGCTTCTTCACTGGCGCCATCACCTCATCTGACGAGAAGGCGTGGCTTCTTCACTGGCGCCATCACCTCATCTGACGAGAAGGCGTGGCTTCTTCACTGGCGCCATCACCTCATCTGACGAGAAGGCGTGGCTTCTTCACTGGCGCCATCACCTCATCTGACGAGAAGGCGTGGCTTCTTCACTGGCGCCATCACCTCATCTGACGAGAAGGCGTGGCTTCTTCACTGGCGCCATCACCTCATCTGACGAGAAGGCGTGGCTTCTTCACTGGCGCCATCACCTCATCTGACGAGAAGGCGTGGCTTCTTCACTGGCGCCATCACCTCATCTGACGAGAAGGCGTGGCTTCTTCACTGGCGCCATCAACTCATCTGACGAGAAGGCGTGGCTTCTTCACTGGCGCCATCACCTCATCTGACGAGAAGGCGTGGCTTCTTCACTGGCGCCATCACCTCATCTGACGAGAAGGCGTGGCTTCTTCACTGGCGCCATCACCTCATCTGACGAGAAGGCGTGGCTTCTTCACTGGCGCCATCAACTCATCTGACGAGAAGGCGTGGCTTCTTCACTGGCGCCATCACCTCATCTGACGAGAAGGCGTGGCTTCTTCACTGGCGCCATCACCTCATCTGACGAGAAGGCGTGGCTTCTTCACTGGCGCCATCACCTCATCTGACGAGAAGGCGTGGCTTCTTCACTGGCGCCATCACCTCATCTGACGAGAAGGCGTGGCTTCTTCACTGGCGCAATCACCTCATCTGACGAGAAGGCGTGGCTTCTTCACTGGCGCCATCACCTCATCTGACGAGAAGGCGTGGCTTCTTCACTGGCGCCATCACCTCATCTGACAAGAAGGCGTGGCTTCTTCACTGGCGCCATCAACTCATCTGACGAGAAGGCGTGGCTTCTTCACTGGCGCCA
>NC_084738.1:71637367-71657367 GCF_033978785.1 Entelurus aequoreus | reverse complement strand
ATGAACCAGGTCTGTGGGGGCCACATTGACTCTTGATGAGCCAGGTGTGTGGGGGCCATATTGACTCTTGATGAACCAGGTTTGTGGGGGCCACATTGACTCTTGATGAGCCAGGTCTGTGGGGGTCACATTGACTCTTGATGAGCCAGGTGTGTGGGGGCCACATTGACTCTTGATGAACCAGGTGTGTGGGGGTCACATTGACTCTTGATGAGCCAGGTCTGTGGGGGTCACATTGACTCTTGATGAGCCAGGTCTGTGGGGGCCACATTGACTCTTGATGAACCAGGTGTGTGGGGGTCACATTGACTCTTGATGAGCCAGGTGTGTGGGGGCCACATTGACTCTTGATGAGCCAGGTGTGTGGGGGCCACATTGACTCTTGATGAACCAGGTGTGTGGGGGCCACATTGACTCTTGATGAACCAGGTCTGTGGGGGTCACATTGACTCTTGATGAACCAGGTCTGTGGGGGCCACATTGACTCTTGATGAACCAGGTGTGTGGGGGCCACATTGACTCTTGATGAGCCAGGTGTGTGGGGGTCACATTGACTCTTGATGAGCCAGGTGTGTGGGGGCCACATTGACTCTTGATGAACCAGGTCTGTGGGGGCCACATTGACTCTTGATAAGCCAGGTGTGTGGGGGCCATATTGACTCTTGATGAACCAGGTGTGTGGGGGCCACATTGACTCTTAATGAGCCAGGTCTGTGGGGGACACATTGACTCTTGATGAACCAGGTGTGTGGGGGCCACATTGACTCTTGATGAGCCAGGTCTGTGGGGGCCACATTGACTCTTGATGAGCCAGGTCTGTGGGGGTCACATTGACTCTTGATGAACCAGGTCTGTGGGGGCCACATTGACTCTTGATGAACCAGGTGTGTGGGGGCCACATTGACTCTTGATGACCCAGGTGTGTGGGGGTCACATTGACTCTTGATGAGCCAGGTGTGTGGGGGTCACATTGACTCTTGATGAACCAGGTCTGTGGTGGCCACATTGACTCTTGATGAACCAGGTGTGTGGGGGCCACATTGACTCTTGATGAGCCAGGTGTGTGGGGGCCACATTGACTCTTGATAAGCCAGGTCTGTGGGGGCCACATTGACTCTTGATGAACCAGGTCTGTGGGGGCCACATTGACTCTTGATGAGCCAGGTGTGTGAGGGCCACATTGACTCTTGATGAGCCAGGTCTGTGGGGGCCACATTGACTCTTGATGAACCAGGTCTGTGGGGGCCACATTGACTCTTGATGAGCCAGGTGTGTGGGGGCCACATTGACTCTTGATGAGCCAGGTGTGTGGGGGCCACATTGACTCTTGATGAGCCAGGTCTGTGGGGGTCACATTGACTCTTGATGAACCAGGTCTGTGGGGGCCACATTGACTCTTGATGAACCAGGTGTGTGGGGGCCACATTGACTCTTGATGAACCAGGTCTGTGGTGGCCACATTGACTCTTGATGAGCCAGGTGTGTGGGGGCCACATTGACTCTTGATGAACCAGGTCTGTGGTGGCCACATTGACTCTTGATGAACCAGGTGTGTGGGGGCCACATTGACTCTTGATGAGCCAGGTGTGTGGGGGCCACATTGACTCTTGATAAGCCAGGTCTGTGGGGGCCACATTGACTCTTGATGAACCAGGTCTGTGGGGGCCACATTGACTCTTGATGAGCCAGGTGTGTGAGGGCCACATTGACTCTTGATGAGCCAGGTCTGTGGGGGCCACATTGACTCTTGATGAACCAGGTCTGTGGGGGTTACATTGACTCTTGATGAGCCAGGTCTGTGGGGGCCACATTGACTCTTGATGAACCAGGTGTGTGAGGGCCACATTGACTCTTGATGAGCCAGGTCTGTGGGGGCCACATTGACTCTTGATGAACCAGGTCTGTGGGGGCCACATTGACTCTTGATGAGCCAGGTGTGTGGGGGCCATATTGACTCTTGATGAACCAGGTTTGTGGGGGCCACATTGACTCTTGATGAGCCAGGTCTGTGGGGGTCACATTGACTCTTGATGAGCCAGGTGTGTGGGGGCCACATTGACTCTTGATGAACCAGGTGTGTGGGGGTCACATTGACTCTTGATGAGCCAGGTCTGTGGGGGTCACATTGACTCTTGATGAGCCAGGTCTGTGGGGGCCACATTGACTCTTGATGAACCAGGTGTGTGGGGGTCACATTGACTCTTGATGAACCAGGTCTGTGGGGGCCACATTGACTCTTGATGAGCCAGGTGTGTGGGGGCCACATTGACTCTTGATGAGCCAGGTGTGTGGGGGCCACATTGACTCTTGATGAACCAGGTGTGTGGGGGCCACATTGACTCTTGATGAACCAGGTCTGTGGGGGTCACATTGACTCTTGATGAACCAGGTCTGTGGGGGCCACATTGACTCTTGATGAACCAGGTGTGTGGGGGCCACATTGACTCTTGATGAGCCAGGTGTGTGGGGGTCACATTGACTCTTGATGAGCCAGGTGTGTGGGGGCCACATTGACTCTTGATGAACCAGGTCTGTGGGGGCCACATTGACTCTTGATAAGCCAGGTGTGTGGGGGCCATATTGACTCTTGATGAACCAGGTGTGTGGGGGCCACATTGACTCTTAATGAGCCAGGTCTGTGGGGGCCACATTGACTCTTGATGAGCCAGGTCTGTGGGGGTCACACTGACTCTTGATGAACCAGGTCTGTGGGGGCCACATTGACTCTTGATGAGCCAGGTCTGTGGGGGTCACATTGACTCTTGATGAACCAGGTGTGTGGGGGCCACATTGACTCTTGATGAGCCAGGTGTGTGGGGGTCACATTGACTCTTGATGAGCCAGGTCTGTGGGGGCCACATTGACTCTGGATGAGCCAGGTCTGTGGGGGCCACATTGACTCTTGATGAACCAGGTCTGTGAGGGTCACATTGACTCTTGATGAACCAGGTGTGTGGGGGTCACATTGACTCTTGATGAACCAGGTCTGTGGGGGCCACATTGACTCTTGATGAGCCAGGTCTGTGGGGGCCACATTGACTCTTGATGAACCAGGTGTGTGGGGGCCACATTGACTCTTGATGAACCAGGTGTGTGGGGGCCACATTGACTCTTGATGAGCCAGGTGTGTGGGGGTCACATTGACTCTTGATGAGCCAGGTGTGTGGGGGCCACATTGACTCTTGATGAACCAGGTCTGTGGGGGCCACATTGACTCTTGATGAACCAGGTGTGTGGGGGCCACATTGACTCTTGATGAGCCAGGTGTGTGGGGGTCACATTGACTCTTGATGAGCCAGGTGTGTGGGGGTCACATTGACTCTTGATGAGCCAGGTCTGTGGAGGCCACATTGACTATTGATGAGCCAGGTGTGTGAGGGCCACATTGACTCTTGATGAGCCAGGTCTGTGGGGGCCACATTGACTCTTGATGAACCAGGTCTGTGGGGGCCACATTGACTCTTGATGAGCCAGGTGTGTGGGGGCCACATTGACTCTTGATGAACCAGGTGTGTGGGGGCCACATTGACTCTTGATGAGCCAGGTCTGTGGGGGTCACATTGACTCTTGATGAGCCAGGTCTGTGAGGGCCACATTGACTCTTGATGAGCCAGGTGTGTGGGGGCCACATTGACTCTTGAAGAACCAGGTGTGTGGGGGTCACATTGACTCTTGATGAGCCAGGTCTGTGGGGGTCACATTGACTCTTGATGAGCCAGGTCTGTGGGGGCCACATTGACTCTTGATGAACCAGGTCTGTGGGGGTCACATTGACTCTTGATGAACCAGGTCTGTGGGGGCCACATTGACTCTTGATGAACCAGGTGTGTGGGGGCCACATTGACTCTTGATGAGCCGGGTGTGTGGGGGTCACATTGACTCTTGATGAACCAGGTGTGTGGGGGCCACATTGACTCTTGATGAACCAGGTCTGTGGGGGTCACATTGACTCTTGATGAGCCAGGTGTGTGGGGGCCACATTGACTCTTGATGAACCAGGTGTGTGGGGGCCACATTGACTCTTGATGAGCCAGGTCTGTGGGGGTCACATTGACTCTTGATGAGCCATGTCTGTGAGGGCCACATTGACTCTTGATGAGCCAGGTGTGTGGGGGCCACATTGACTCTTGATGAACCAGGTGTGTGGGGGTCACATTGACTCTTGATGAGCCAGGTCTGTGGGGGTCACATTGACTCTTGATGAGCCAGGTCTGTGGGGGCCACATTGACTCTTGATGAACCAGGTCTGTGGGGGTCACATTGACTCTTGATGAACCAGGTCTGTGGGGGCCACATTGACTCTTGATGAACCAGGTGTGTGGGGGCCACATTGACTCTTGATGAGCCGGGTGTGTGGGGGTCACATTGACTCTTGATGAACCAGGTGTGTGGGGGCCACATTGACTCTTGATGAACCAGGTCTGTGGGGGTCACATTGACTCTTGATGAACCAGGCCTGTGGGGGCCACATTGACTCTTGATGAACCAGGTGTGTGGGGGCCACATTGACTCTTGATGAGCCAGGTGTGTGGGGGTCACATTGACTCTTGATGAGCCAGGTGTGTGGGGGCCACATTGACTCTTGATGAACCAGGTCTGTGGGGGCCACATTGACTCTTGATGAGCCAGGTGTGTGGGGGCCACATTGACTCTTGATGAACCAGGTGTGTGGGGGCCACATTGACTCTTGATGAGCCAGGTCTGTGGGGGCCACATTGACTCTTGATGAGCCAGGTCTGTGGGGGTCACATTGACTCTTGATGAACCAGGTCTGTGGGGGCCACATTGACTATTGATGAGCCAGGTCTGTGGGGGTCACATTGACTCTTGATGAACCAGGTCTGTGGGGGCCACATTGACTCTTGATGAACCAGGTGTGTGGGGGCCACATTGACTCTTGATGAGCCAGGTGTGTGGGGGCCATATTGACTCTTGATGAGCCAGGTGTGTGGGGGCCACATTGACTCTTGATGAGCCAGGTCTGTGGGGGTCACATTGACTCTTGATGAACCAGGTCTGTGGGGGCCACATTGACTCTTGATGAACCAGGTGTGTGGGGGCCACATTGACACTTGATGAGCCAGGTGTGTGGGGGTCACATTGACTCTTGATGAGCCAGGTGTGTGGGGGTCACATTGACTCTTGATGAACCAGGTCTGTGGGGGCCACATTGACTCTTGATGAACCAGGTGCGTGGGGGCCACATTGACTCTTGATGAGCCAGGTGTGTGGGGGCCACATTGACTCTTGATAAGCCAAGTCTGTGGGGGCCACATTGACTCTTGATGAACCAGGTCTGTGGGGGCCACATTGACTCTTGATGAGCCAGGTGTGTGAGGGCCACATTGACTCTTGATGAGCCAGGTCTGTGGGGGCCACATTGACTCTTGATGAACCAGGTCTGTGGGGGCCACATTGACTCTTGATGAGCCAGGTGTGTGAGGGCCACATTGACTCTTGATGAGCCAGGTCTGTGGGGGCCACATTGACTCTTGATGAACCAGGTTTGTGGGGGCCACATTGACTCTTGATGAGCCAGGTGTGTGGGGGCCATATTGACTCTTGATGAACCAGGTGTGTGGGGGCCACATTGACTCTTGATGAGCCAGGTCTGTGGGGGCCACATTGACTCTTGATGAGCCAGGTCTGTGAGGGCCACATTGACTCTTGATGAGCCAGGTGTGTGGGGGCCACATTGACTCTTGATGAACCAGGTGTGTGGGGGCCACATTGACTCTTGATGAGCCAGGTGTGTGGGGGCCATATTGACTCTTGATGAACCAAGTGTGTGGGGGCCACATTGACTCTTGATGAGCCAGGTCTGTGGGGGCCACATTGACTCTTGATGAGCCAGGTGTGTGGGGGCCACATTGACTCTTGATGAACCAGGTCTGTGGGGGCCACATTGACTCTTGATGAGCCAGGTGTGTGGGGGCCACATTGACTCTTGATGAGCCAGGTGTGTGAAGGCCACATTGACTTTTGATGAGCCAGGTGTGTGGGGGCCACATTGACTCTTGATGAGCCAGGTGTGTGGGGGCCACATTGACTCTTGATGAACCAGGTGCGTGGGGGCCATATTGACTCTTGATGAACCAGGTGTGTGGGGGCCACATTGACTCTTGATGAGCCAGGTCTGTGGGGGCCACATTGACTCTTGATGAACCAGGTGTGTGGGGGCTATATTGACCCTTGATGAGCTAGATGTGTGGGGGCCACATTGACTCTTGATGAACCAGGTGTGTGGGGGCCACATTGACTCTTGATGAGCCAGGTGTGTGGGGGCCACATTGACTCTTGATGAACCAGGTCTGTGGGGGTCACATTGACTCTTGATGAGCCAGGTGTGTGGGGGCCACATTGACTCTTGATGAGCCAGGTCTGTGGGGGCCACATTGACTCTGGATGAGCCAGGTCTGTGGGGGCCACATTGACTCTTGATCAACCAGGTCTGTGAGGGCCACATTGACTCTTGATGAACCAGGTGTGTGGGGGTCACATTGACTCTTGATGAACCAGGTCTGTGGGGGCCACATTGACTCTTGATGAGCCAGGTCTGTGGGGGCCACGTTGACTCTTGATGAACCAGGTGTGTGGGGGTCACATTGACTCTTGATGAACCAGGTCTGTGGGGGCCACATTGACTCTTGATGAGCCAGGTGTGTGGGGGCCACATTGACTCTTGATGAGCCAGGTCTGTGGGGGCCACATTGACTCTTGATGAACCAGGTGTGTGGGGGCCACATTGACCCTTGATGAGCCAGGTGTGTGAGGGTCACATTGACTCTTGATGAGCCAGGTGTGTGGGGGCCACATTGACTCTTGATGAGCCAGGTCTCTGGGGGCCACATTGACTCTGGATGAGCCAGGTCTGTGGGGGCCACATTGTCTCTTGATGAACCAGGTCTGTGAGGGTCACATTGACTCTTGATGAACCAGGTGTGTGGGGGTCACATTGACTCTTGATGAACCAGGTCTGTGGGGGCCACATTGACTATTGATGAGGCAGGTCTGTGGGGGCCACATTGACTCTTGATGAACCAGGTGTGTGGGGGTCACATTGACTCTTGATGAACCAGGTCTGTGGGGGCCACATTGACTCTTGATGAGCCAGGTGTGTGGGGGCCACATTGACTCTTGATGAACCAGGTCTGTGGGGGTCACATTGACTCTTGATGAGCCAGGTCTGTGGGGGCCACATTGACTCTTGATGAACCAGGTGTGTGGGGGTCACATTGACTCTTGATGAACCAGGTCTGTGGGGGCCACATTGACTCTTGATGAGCCAGGTGTGTGGGGGTCACATTGACTCTTGATGAACCAGGTCTGTGGGGGCCACATTGACTCGTGATGAGCCAGGTCTGTGGGGGCCACATTGACTCTTGATGAACCAGGTGTGTGGGGGTCACATTGACTCTTGATGAACCAGGTCTGTGGGGGCCACATTGACACTTGATGAGCCAGGTGTGTGGGGGCCACATTGACTCTTGATGAACCAGGTCTGTGGGGGTCACATTGACTCTTGATGAGCCAGGTCTCTGGGGGCCACATTGACTCTTGATGAACCAGGTGTGTGGGGGTCACATTGACTCTTGATGAACCAGGTCTGTGGGGGCCACATTGACTCTTGATGAGCCAGGTGTGTGGGGGTCACATTGACTCTTGATGAACCAGGTCTGTGGGGGCCACATTGACTCTTGATGAGCCAGGTCTGTGGGGGCCACATTGACTCTTGATGAACCAGGTGTGTGGGGGTCACATTGACTCTTGATGAACCAGGTCTGTGGGGGCCACATTGACTCTTGATGAGCCAGGTGTGTGGGGGCCACATTGACTCTTGATGAACCAGGTCTGTGGGGGTCACATTGACTCTTGATGAGCCAGGTGTGTGGGGGCCACATTGACTCTTGATGAACCAGGTCTGTGGGGGCCACATTGACTCTTGATGAACCAGGTGTGTGGGGGTCACATTGACTCTTGATGAACCAGGTGTGTGGGGGCCACATTGACTCTTGATGAGCCAGGTCTGTGGGGGTCACATTGACTCTTGATGAACCAGGTCTGTGGGGGCCACATTGACTCTTGATGAGCCAGGTGTGTGGGGGCCACATTGACTCTTGATGAACCAGGTCTGTGGGGGCCACATTGACTCTTGATGAGCCAGGTGTGTGGGGGCCACATTGACTCTTGATGAGCCAGGTCACATGACTTTGGAGGCGGGAACCTTCTCTGTAATTGACAATCATCCACCGTTGCCCCGGCAACCGCATGCCAACTTCTCTCAGACCCAGAGAGTCAAGTGGAGAAGTCCACATGTAGTTGTTACCATGACAACCAGGCCTCCAGGTCTTACTTCACTGCACAAACTATAACGTTTTTTTTCTGAGGGTTTTTTCCTGAAATCTCAGTCATAAACTTGACTCCATATTAAAATTAGTGATCCTGTGGAACATGAAACAAAATGACAATTGGTGATCCTGTGGAACATGAAACAAAATGACAATCGGTGATCCTGTGGAACATGAAACAAAATGACAATTGGTGATCCTGTGGAACATGAAACAAAATGACAATTGGTGATCCTGTGGAACATGAAACAAAATGACAATTGGTGATCCTGTGGAACATGAAACATAATGACAATTGGTGATCCTGTGGAACATGAAACAAAATGACAATTGGTGATCCTGTGGAACATGAAACATAATGATAATCGGTGATCCTGTGGAACATGAAACAAAATGACAATCGGTGATCCTGTGGAACATGAAACAAAATGCCAATCGGTGATCCTGTGGAACATGAAAAATAATGACAATTGGTGATCCTGTGGAACATGAAACATAATGACAATTGGTGATCCTGTGGAACATGAAACATAATGACAATTGGTGATCCTGTGGAACATGAAACAAAATGACAATTGGTGATCCTGTGGAACATGAAACAAAATGACAATTGGTGATTCTGTGGAACATGAATCAAAATGACAATTGGTGATCCTGTGGAACATGAAACAAAATGACAATTGGTGATCCTGTGGAACATGAAACAAAATGACAATTGGTGATCCTGTGGAACATGAAACATAATGCCAATCGGTGATCCTGTGGAACATGAAACATAATGACAATTGGTGATCCTGTGGAACATGAAACAAAATGACAATCGGTGATCCTGTGGAACATGAAACAAAATGCCAATCGGTGATCCTGTGGAACATGAAACATAATGACAATTGGTGATCCTGTGGAACATGAAACATAATGACAATTGGTGATCCTGTGGAACATGAAACAAAATGACAATTGGTGATTCTGTGGAACATGAAACAAAATGACAATTGGTGATCCTGTGGAACATGAAACAAAATGACAATTGGTGATTATGTGGAACATGAAACAAAATGACAATTGGTGATCCTGTGGAACATGAAACAAAATGACAATTGGTGATTCTGTGGAACATGAAACAAAATGACAATTGGTGATCCTGTGGAACATGAAACAAAATGACAATTGGTGATCCTGTGGAACATGAAACATAATGACAATTGGTGATCCTGTGGAACATGAAACAAAATGACAATTGGTGATTCTGTGGAACATAAAACAAAATGACAATTGGTGATTCTGTGGAACATGAAACAAAATGACAATTGGTGATTCTGTGGAACATGAAACAAAATGACAATTGGTGATTCTGTGGAACATGAAACAAAATGCCAATTGGTGATCCTGTGGAACATGAAACAAAATGACAATTGGTGATCCTGTTGAACATGAAACATAATGACAATTGGTGATCCCGTGGAACATGAAACAAAGGTGTCTTCCCTTCTTCCCTTTCCACTACTCTCATGAAGGTGTCTTCTCTTCTTTTCTTTCCACTACTCTCATGAAGGTGTCTTCTCTTCCTCCCTTTCCACTACTCTCATGAAGATGTCTTCCCTTCCTCCCTTTCCACTACTCTCATGAAGGTGTCTTCCCTTCTTCCCTTTCCACTACTCTCATGAAGGTGTCTTCTCTTCCTCCCTTTCCACTACTCTCATGAAGGTGTCTTCTCTTCTTCCCTTACCACTATTCTCATGAAGGTGTCTTCCCTTCCTCCCTTTCCACTACTCTCATGAAGGTGTCTTCTCTTCTTCCCTTTGCACTACTCTCATGAAGGTGTCTTCTCTTCCTCCTTTTCCACTACTCTCATGAAGGTGTCTTCCCTTCTTCCCTTTCCACTACTCTCATGAAGGTGTCTTCTCTTCCTCCCTTTCCACTACTCTCATGAAGGTGTCTTCTCTTCTTCCCTTTCCACTACTCTCATGAAGGTGTTTTCTCTTCCTCCCTTTCCACTACTCTCATGAAGGTGTCTTCCCTTCCTCCCTTTCCACTACTCTCATGAAGGTGTCTTCTCTTCTTCCCTTTCCACTACTCTCATGAAGGTGTCTTCCCTTCTTCCCTTTCCACTACTCCCATGAAGGTGTCTTCTCTTCCTCCCTTTCCACTACTCTCATGAAGGTGTCTTCTCTTCCTCCTTTTCCACTACTCTCATGAAGGTGTCTTCCCTTCTTCCCTTTCCACTACTCTCATGAAGGTGTCTTCTCTTCCTCCCTTTCCACTACTCTCATGAAGGTGTCTTCTCTTCTTCCCTTTCCACTACTCTCATGAAGGTGTCTTCTCTTATCCCTTTCCACTACTCTCATGAAGGTGTCTTCTCTTCTTTCCTTTCCACTACTCTCATGAAGGTGTCTTCTCTTCCTCCCTTTCCACTACTCTCATGAAGGTGTCTTCTCTTCCTCCCTTTCCACTACTCTCATGAAGGTGTCTTCCCTTCTTCCCTTTCCACTACTCTCATGAAGGTGTCTTCTCTTCCTCCCTTTCCACTACTCTCATGAAGGTGTCTTCTCTTCTTCCCTTTCCACTACTCTCATGAAGGTGTCTTCCCTTCTTCCCTTTCCACTACTCTCATGAAGGTGTCTTCCCTTCTTCCCTTTCCACTACTCTCATGAAGGTGTCTTCCCTTCTTCCCTTTCCACTACTCTCATGAAGGTGTCTTCTCTTCTTCCTTTTCCACTACTCTCATGAAGGTGTCTTCTCTTCTTCCCTTTCCACTACTCTCATGAAGGTGTCTTCTCTTCTTCCCTTTCCACTACTCTCATGAAGGTGTCTTCCCTTCTTCCCTTTCCACTACTCTCATGAAGGTGTCTTCCCTTCTTCCCTTTCCACTACTCTCATGAAGGTGTCTTCCCTTCTTCCCTTTCCACTACTCTCATGAAGGTGTCTTCTCTTCTTCCTTTTCCACTACTCTCATGAAGGTGTCTTCTCTTCTTCCCTTTCCACTACTCTCATGAAGGTGTTTTCTCTTCCTCCCTTTCCACTACTCTCATGAAGGTGTCTTCCCTTCCTCCCTTTCCACTACTCTCATGAAGGTGTCTTCTCTTCTTCCCTTTCCACTACTCTCATGAAGGTGTCTTCCCTTCTTCCCTTTCCACTACTCTCATGAAGGTGTCTTCTCTTCCTCCCTTTCCACTACTCTCATGAAGGTGTCTTCTCTTCCTCCTTTTCCACTACTCTCATGAAGGTGTCTTCCCTTCTTCCCTTTCCACTACTCTCATGAAGGTGTCTTCTCTTCCTCCCTTTCCACTACTCTCATGAAGGTGTCTTCTCTTCTTCCCTTTCCACTACTCTCATGAAGGTGTCTTCTCTTATCCCTTTCCACTACTCTCATGAAGGTGTCTTCTCTTCTTTCCTTTCCACTACTCTCATGAAGGTGTCTTCTCTTCCTCCCTTTCCACTACTCTCATGAAGGTGTCTTCTCTTCCTCCCTTTCCACTACTCTCATGAAGGTGTCTTCCCTTCTTCCCTTTCCACTACTCTCATGAAGGTGTCTTCTCTTCCTCCCTTTCCACTACTCTCATGAAGGTGTCTTCTCTTCTTCCCTTTCCACTACTCTCATGAAGGTGTCTTCCCTTCTTCCCTTTCCACTACTCTCATGAAGGTGTCTTCCCTTCTTCCCTTTCCACTACTCTCATGAAGGTGTCTTCCCTTCTTCCCTTTCCACTACTCTCATGAAGGTGTCTTCTCTTCTTCCTTTTCCACTACTCTCATGAAGGTGTCTTCTCTTCTTCCCTTTCCACTACTCTCATGAAGGTGTCTTCTCTTCTTCCCTTTCCACTACTCTCATGAAGGTGTCTTCTCTTCTTCCCTTTCCACTACTCTCATGAAGGTGTCTTCCCTTCTTCCCTTTCCACTACTCTCATGAAGGTGTCTTCCCTTCTTCCCTGTCCACTACTCTCATGAAGGTGTCTTCCCTTCTTCCCTTTCCACTACTCTCATGAAGGTGTCTTCTCTTCTTCCCTTTCCACTACTCTCATGAAGGTGTCTTCTCTTCTTCCCTTTCCACTACTCTCATGAAGGTGTCTTCCCTTCTTCCCTTTCCACTACTCTCATGAAGGTGTCTTCTCTTCTTCCCTTTCCACTACTCTCATGAAGGTGTCTTCTCTTCCTCCCTTTCCACTACTCTCATGAAGGTGTCTTCTCTTCTTCCCTTTCCACTACTCTCATGAAGGTGTCTTCCCTTCTTCCCTTTCCACTACTCTCAGGAAGGTGTCTTCCCTTCTTCCCTGTCCACTACTCTCATGAAGGTGTCTTCCCTTCTTCCCTTTCCACTACTCTCATGAAGGTGTCTTCTCTTCTTCCCTTTCCACTACTCTCATGAAGGTGTCTTCTCTTCTTGTCTTTCCACTACTCTCATGAAGGTGTCTTCTCTTCTTCCCTTTCCACTACTCTCATGAAGGTGTCTTCTCTTCCTCCCTTTCCACTACTCTCATGACGGTGTCTTCTCTTCCTCCCTTTCCACTACTCTCATGAAGGTGTCTTCTCTTCTTCCCTTTCCACTACTCTCATGAAGGTGTCATCCCTTCTTCCCTTTCCACTACTCTCATGAAGGTGTCTCTTCTTCCCTTTCCACTACTCTCATGAAGGTGTCATCCCTTCTTCCCTTTCCACTACTCTCATGAAGGTGTCTTCTCTTCCTCCCTTTCCACTACTCTCATGAAGGTGTCTTCTCTTCTTGTCTTTCCACTACTCTCATGAAGGTGTCTTCTCTTCTTCCCTTTCCACTACTCTAATGAAGGTGTCTTCTCTTCTTCCCTTTCCACTACTCTCATGAAGGTGTCTTCTCTTCTTCCCTTTCCACTACTCTCATGAAGGTGTCTTCCCTTCTTCCCTTTCCACTACTCTCATGAAGGTGTCTTCCCTTCTTCCCTTTCCACTACTCTCATGAAGGTGTCTTCTCTTCTTCCCTTTCCACTACTCTCATGAAGGTGTCTTCTCTTCTTCCCTTTCCACTACTCTCATGAAGGTGTCTTCTCTTCTTCCCTTTCCACTACTCTCATGAAGGTGTCTTCTCTTCTTCCCTTTCCACTACTCTCATGAAGGTGTCTTCTCTTCTTCCCTTTCCACTACTCTCATGAAGGTGTCTTCTCTTATCCCTTTCCACTACTCTCATGAAGGTGTCTTCTCTTCTTCCCTTTCCACTACTCTCATGAAGGTGTCTTCTCTTCTTTCTTTTCCACTACTCTCATGAAGGTGTCTTCTCTTCTTCCCTTTCCACTACTCTCATGAAGGTGTCTTCTCTTCTTCCCTTTCCACTACTCTCATGAAGGTGTCTTCCCTTCTTCCCTTTCCACTACTCTCATGAAGGTGTCTTCTCTTCTTCCCTTTCCACTACTCTCATGAAGGTGTCTTCTCTTCTTCCCTTTCCACTACTCTCATGAAGGTGTCTTCCCTTCTTCCCTTTCCACTACTCTCATGAAGGTGTCTTCCCTTCTTCCCTTTCCACTACTCTCATGAAGGTGTCTTCCCTTCTTTTCTTTCCACTACTCTCATGAAGGTGTCTTCCCTTCTTCCCTTTCCACTACTCTCATGAAGGTGTCTTCCCTTCTTCCCTTTCCACTACTCTCATGAAGGTGTCTTCCCTTCTTCCCTTTCCACTACTCTCATGAAGGTGTCTTCCCTTCTTCCCTTTCCACTACTCTCATGAAGGTGTCTTCCCTTCTTTTCTTTCCACTACTCTCATGAAGGTGTCTTCTCTTCTTCCCTTTCCACTACTCTCATGAAGGTGTCTTCTCTTCTTCCCTTTCCACTACTCTCATGAAGGTGTCTTCTCTTCCTCCCTTGCCACTACTCTCATGAAGGTGTCTTCCCTTCTTTTCTTTCCCACTATTCTCATGAAGGTGTCTTCTCTTCTTCCCTTTCCACTACTCTCATGAAGGTGTCTTCCCTTCTTCCCTTTCCACTACTCTCATGAAGGTGTCTTCCCTTCTTTTCTTTCCACTACTCTCATGAAGGTGTCTTCCCTTCTTCCTTTTCCACTACTCTCATGAAGGTGTCTTCCCTTCTTTTCTTTCCACTACTCTCATGAAGGTGTCTTCCCTTCTTCCCTTTCCACTACTCTCATGAAGGTGTCTTCCCTTCTTCCCTTTCCACTACTCTCATGAAGGTGTCTTCTCTTCTTCCCTTTCCACTACTCTCATGAAGGTGTCTTCCCCTCTTTTCTTTCCACTACTCTCATGAAGGTGTCTTCCCTTCTTTTCTTTCCACTACTCTCATGAAGGTGTCTTCCCTTCTTCCCTTTCCACTACTCTCATGAAGGTGTCTTCTCTTCTTCCCTTTCCACTACTCTCATGAAGGTGTCTTCTCTTCTTCCCTTTCCACTACTCTCATGAAGGTGTCTTCTCTTATCCCTTTCCACTACTCTCATGAAGGTGTCTTCTCTTCTTTTCTTTCCACTACTCTCATGAAGGTGTCTTCTCTTCTTCCCTTTCCACTACTCTCATGAAGGTGTCTTCTCTTCTTCCCTTTCCACTACTCTCATGAAGGTGTCTTCTCTTCCTCCCTTTCCACTACTCTCATGAAGGTGTCTTCTCTTCTTGTCTTTCCACTACTCTCATGAAGGTGTCTTCTCTTCTTCCCTTTCCACTACTCTAATGAAGGTGTCTTCTCTTTTTCCCTTTCCACTACTCTCATGAAGGTGTCTTCTCTTCTTCCCTTTCCACTACTCTCATGAAGGTGTCTTCCCTTCTTCCCTTTCCACTACTCTCATGAAGGTGTCTTCCCTTCTTTTCTTTCCACTACTCTCATGAAGGTGTCTTCCCTTCTTCCCTTTCCACTACTCTCATGAAGGTGTCTTCCCTTCTTCCCTTTCCACTACTCTCATGAAGGTGTCTTCCCTTCTTCCCTTTCCACTACTCTCATGAAGGTGTCTTCCCTTCTTCCCTTTCCACTACTCTCATGAAGGTGTCTTCCCTTCTTTTCTTTCCACTACTCTCATGAAGGTGTCTTCTCTTCTTCCCTTTCCACTACTCTCATGAAGGTGTCTTCTCTTCTTCCCTTTCCACTACTCTCATGAAGGTGTCTTCTCTTCCTCCCTTTCCACTACTCTCATGAAAGTGTCTTCCCTTCTTTTCTTTCCCACTATTCTCATGAAGGTGTCTTCTCTTCTTCCCTTTCCACTACTCTCATGAAGGTGTCTTCCCTTCCTCCCTTTCCACTACTCTCATGAAGGTGTCTTCCCTTCTTTTCTTTCCACTACTCTCATGAAGGTGTCTTCCCTTCTTCCCTTTCCACTACTCTCATGAAGGTGTCTTCCCTTCTTCCCTTTCCACTACTCTCATGAAGGTGTCTTCTCTTCTTCCCTTTCCACTACTCTCATGAAGGTGTCATCCCTTCTTCCCTTTCCACTACTCTCATGAAGGTGTCTCTTCTTCCCTTTCCACTACTCTCATGAAGGTGTCATCCCTTCTTCCCTTTCCACTACACTCATGAAGGTGTCTTCTCTTCCTCCCTTTCCACTACTCTCATGAAGGTGTCTTCCCTTTTTCCCTTTCCACTACTCTCATGAAGGTGTCTTCCCTTCTTTTCTTTCCACTACTCTCATGAAGGTGTCTTCTCTTCTTCCCTTTCCACTACTCTCATGAAGGTGTCTTCTCTTCTTCCCTTTCCACTATTCTCATGAAGGTGTCTTCCCTTCCTCCCTTTCCACTACTCTCATGAAGGTGTCTTCTCTTCCTCCCTTTCCACTACTCTCATGAAGGTGTCTTCTCTTCTTCCCTTTCCACTACTCTCATGAAGGTGTCTTCCCTTCTTCCCTTTCCACTACTCTCATGAAGGTGTCTTCTCTTCCTCCCTTTCCACTACTCTCATGAAAGTGTCTTCTCTTCTTCCCTTTCCACTGCTCTCATGAAGGTGTCTTCCCTTCTTCCCTTTCCACTACTCTCATGAAGGTGTCTTCTCTTCTTCCCTTTCCACTACTCTCATGAAGGTGTCTTCTCTTCTTCCCTTTCCACTACTCTCATGAAGGTGTCTTCTCTTCCTCCCTTTCCACTACTCTCATGAAGGTGTCTTCTCTTCTTGTCTTTCCACTACTCTCATGAAGGTGTCTTCTCTTCTTCCCTTTCCACTACTCTAATGAAGGTGTCTTCTATTCTTCCCTTTCCACTATTATCATGAAGGTGTCTTCCCTTCCTCCCTTTCCACTACTCTCATGAAGGTGTCTTCCCTTCTTCCCTTTCCACTACTCTCATGAAGGTGTCTTCTCTTCTTCCCTTTCCACTACTCTCATGAAGGTGTCTTCTCTTCTTCCCTTTCCACTACTCTAATGAAGGTGTCTTCCCTTCTTCCCTTTCCACTACTCTCATGAAGGTGTCTTCCCTTCTTCCCTTTCCACTACTCTCATGAAGGTGTCTTCTCTTCTTCCCTTTCCACTACTCTCATGAAGGTGTCTTCTCTTCCTCCCTTTCCACTACTCTCATGAAGGTGTCTTCTCTTCTTGTCTTTCCACTACTCTCATGAAGGTGTCTTCTCTTCTTCCCTTTCCACTACTCTAATGAAGGTGTCTTCTATTCTTCCTTTTCCACTATTATCATGAAGGTGTCTTCCCTTCCTCCCTTTCCACTACTCTCATGAAGGTGTCTTCCCTTCTTCCCTTTCCACTACTCTCATGAAGGTGTCTTCTCTTCTTTCCTTTCCACTACTCTCATGAAGGTGTCTTCTCTTCCTCCCTTTCCACTACTCTCATGAAGGTGTCTTCTCTTCCTCCCTTTCCACTACTCTCATGAAGGTGTCTTCTCTTCTTCCCTTTCCACTACTCTCATGAAGGTGTCTTCTCTTCTTCCCTTTCCACTACTCTCATGAAGGTGTCATCCCTTCCTCCCTTTCCACTACTCTCATGAAGGTGTCTTCTCTTCTTCCCTTTCCACTACTCTCATGAAGGTGTCTTCCCTTCTTCCCTTTCCACTACTCTCATGAAGGTGTCTTCTCTTCTTCCCTTTCCACTACTCTCATGAAGGTGTCTTCTCTTCTTCCCTTTCCACTACTCTCATGAAGGTGTCATCCCTTCCTCCCTTTCCACTACTCTCATGAAGGTGTCTTCTCTTCTTCCCTTTCCACTACTCTCATGAAGGTGTCTTCTCTTCCTCCCTTTCCACTACTCTCATGAAGGTGTCTTCCTTCTTCCCTTTCCACTACTCTCATGAAGGTGTCTTCTCTTCTTCCCTTTCCACTACTCTCATGAAGGTGTCTTCTCTTCTTCCCTTTCCACTACTCTCATGAAGGTGTCTTCTCTTCTTCCCTTTCCACTACTCTCATGAAGGTGTCATCCCTTCCTCCCTTTCCACTACTCTCATGAAGGTGTCTTCTCTTCTTCCCTTTCCACTACTCTCATGAAGGTGTCTTCTCTTCTTCCCTTTCCACTACTCTCATGAAGGTGTCTTCTCTTCTTCCCTTTCCACTACTCTCATGAAGGTGTCTTCTCTTCTTCCCTTTCCACTACTCTCATGAAGGTGTCATCCCTTCCTCCCTTTCCACTACTCTCATGAAGGTGTCATCCCTTCCTCCCTTTCCACTACTCTCATGAAGGTGTCTTCTCTTCTTCCCTTTCCACTACTCTCATGAAGGTGTCTTCCCTTCTTCCCTTTCCACTACTCTCATGAAGGTGTCTTCTCTTCTTCCCTTTCCACTACTCTCATGAAGGTGTCTTCCCTTCTTCCCTTTCCACTACTCTCATGAAGGTGTCATCCCTTCCTCCCTTTCCACTACTCTCATGAAGGTGTCTTCTCTTCTTCCCTTTCCACTACTCTCATGAAGGTGTCTTCTCTTCTTCCCTTTCCACTACTCTCATGAAGGTGTCTTCCCTTCCTCCCTTTCCACTACTCTCATGAAGGTGTCTTCTCTTCTTTCTTTCCACTACTCTCATGAAGGTGTCATCCCTTCCTCCCTTTCCACTACTCTCATGAAGGTGTCTTCCCTTCTTCCCTTTCCACTACTCTCATGAAGGTGTCTTCTCTTCTTCCCTTTCCACTACTCTCATGAAGGTGTCTTCCCTTCTTCCCTTTCCACTACTCTCATGAAGGTGTCTTCTCTTCTTGTCTTTCCACTACTCTCATGAAGGTGTCTTCTCTTCTTCCCTTTCCACTACTCTAATGAAGGTGTCTTCTCTTCTTCCCTTTCCACTACTCTCATGAAGGTGTCTTCCCTTCCTCCCTTTCCACTACTCTCATGAAGGTGTCTTCTCTTCTTTCTTTCCACTACTCTCATGAAGGTGTCTTCTCTTCTTCCCTTTCCACTACTCTCATGAAGGTGTCTTCTCTTCTTCCCTTTCCACTACTCTCATGAAGGTGTCTTCTCTTCCTCCCTTTCCACTACTCTCATGAAGGTGTCTTCTCTTCTTGTCTTTCCACTACTCTCATGAAGGTGTCTTCTCTTCTTCCCTTTCCACTACTCTAATGAAGGTGTCTTCTCTTCTTCCCTTTCCACTACTCTCATGAAGGTGTCTTCCCTTCTCCCTTTCCACTACTCTCATGAAGGTGTCTTCCTTCTTCCCTTTCCACTACTCTCATGAAGGTGTCTTCTCTTCTTCCCTTTCCACTACTCTCATGAAGGTGTCTTCTCTTCTTCCCTTTCCACTACTCTAATGAAGGTGTCTTCCCTTCTTCCCTTTCCACTACTCTCATGAAGGTGTCTTCCCTTCTTCCCTTTCCACTACTCTCATGAAGGTGTCTTCTCTTCTCCCTTTCCACTACTCTCATGAAGGTGTCTTCTCTTCTTCCCTTTCCACTACTCTCATGAAGGTGTCATCCCTTCCTCCCTTTCCACTACTCTCATGAAGGTGTCTTCTCTTCTTCCCTTTCCACTACTCTCATGAAGGTGTCTTCTCTTCTTCCCTTTCCACTACTCTCATGAAGGTGTCTTCTCTTCTTCCCTTTCCACTACTCTCATGAAGGTGTCTTCTCTTCTTCCCTTTCCACTACTCTCATGAAGGTGTCATCCTTCCTCCCTTTCCACTACTCTCATGAAGGTGTCATCCCTTCCTCCCTTTCCACTACTCTCATGAAGGTGTCTTCTCTTCTTCCCTTTCCACTACTCTCATGAAGGTGTCTTCCCTTCTTCCCTTTCCACTACTCTCATGAAGGTGTCTTCTCTTCTTCCCTTTCCACTACTCTCATGAAGGTGTCTTCCCTTCTTCCCTTTCCACTACTCTCATGAAGGTGTCATCCCTTCCTCCCTTTCCACTACTCTCATGAAGGTGTCTTCTCTTCTTCCCTTTCCACTACTCTAATGAAGGTGTCTTCTCTTCTTCCCTTTCCACTACTCTCATGAAGGTGTCTTCCCTTCCTCCCTTTCCACTACTCTCATGAAGGTGTCTTCTCTTCTTGTCTTTCCACTACTCTCATGAAGGTGTCTTCTCTTCTTCCCTTTCCACTACTCTAATGAAGGTGTCTTCTCTTTTTCCCTTTCCACTACTCTCATGAAGGTGTCTTCTCTTCTTCCCTTTCCACTACTCTCATGAAGGTGTCTTCCCTTCTTCCCTTTCCACTACTCTCATGAAGGTGTCTTCCCTTCTTTTCTTTCCACTACTCTCATGAAGGTGTCTTCCCTTCTTCCCTTTCCACTACTCTCATGAAGGTGTCTTCCCTTCTTCCCTTTCCACTACTCTCATGAAGGTGT
>NC_084738.1:71614903-71637347 GCF_033978785.1 Entelurus aequoreus | reverse complement strand
TTCCAGAGTACTGGAGCCCGAATAGAAAACGCTCTATAGCCCGCAGACTTTTTTTTGGCTCTGGGAATCACTAATAAGCCGGAGTTCTTTGAACGCAGATTTCTTGTCGGGACATATGGTACAATACAATCGGCGAGATAGGCTGGAGCTAAACCGTGTAATATTTTATACGTAAGTAGTAAAACCTTAAAGTCGCATCTTAAGTGCACAGGAAGCCAGTGCAAGTGAGCCAGTATAGGTATATATATATATGTATATAAAGGTATATACAGTATAGGCGTAATATGATCAAACTTTCTTGTTTTTGTCAAAAGCCTTGCAGCCGCATTTTGTACCAACTGTAATCTTTTAATGCTAGACATAGGGAGGCCCGAAAATAATACGTTACAGTAATCGAGACGAGACGTAACGAACGCATGAATAATGATCTCAGCGTCGCTAGTGGACAAGATGGAACGAATTTTAGCGATATTACGGAGATGAAAGAAGGCCGTTTTAGTAACACTTAAGTGTTTTGTCATTTTTTAAATGAATACATTCATTAGTTAGTATTATTTTATTTTATTTATTTTATTTATTTTATTTATTTTATTTATTTTATTTATTTTATTTATTTTATTTATTTATTTTTTATTTATTTTTTGCTCAGGCAGTATTATTTTATTTTACTCAACTTTAGTTTATGTTATTTGTATTTTGAGAGCTTCAAATATTTTAGACTAAGGGTGTCTACATTTTTTCCACCAGTACTGAAAGTCAAGTGGTTTTGGTATTTTACTATTATTTTCTAAATGATATAAACAGATATTGTATATATTTAAATACAAAACTTCGTATTATAGGTTTATTATTATTGATTATTACTTGATGAGGTGGCGACTTGTCCAGGGTGTACCCCGCCTTCCGCACGATTGTAGCTGAGCTAGGCTCCAGCACCCCCCGCGACCCCCAAGGGGATAAGCGGTAGAAAATGGATGGATGGACTTCAGCTTTTTCTCACGACATTCTGATTTTTTGGCTCTTTTTTTTTACATTTTTACTCTTATTTTTTCCCATGTAAGAATGTAATTATCATAACAATAAAAAGTATAATAATAACAATATGATTGTGTAACTGCAGAACTTCTGCCTTTTGTATGAAAATATGAATGTTCAGTTAACAGCGTTCATTATTGTTCTTGTCATTTTTCAAATTCATTCATTCATTAATTAGTATTTTATTTTTAAATTGACTACTTAAACTTTGTTTATATTCTAAGTGTTTTGTATTATTATTTTCAGAGATTACAATATTTTTGTAATTAATTCACAAGTTAGTATTATTTTCTTTATTTATTTATTAACTAACTAAACTGTGTTTATATTTGTATTTTTTATTTTATTTTGATATTTCTAATGTTTTAGATCAGGGAGGTCTAAACATTTTCCACCAAGGGCCGCATACTAAAAGTCAAGTGTAGGGGGCGTTTTGTTGTTGTTAAATGCTAGAAACAGATATTGTATACATATATATATATATATATATATATATATATATATATATATATATATATATATATATATATATATATATATATATATATATATATATATATATATATATATATATATATATATATATATATATATATATATATATATATACATATATATATATATATATATATATATATATATATATATATATATATATATATATATATATATATATATTAAAAGACAACACTTTGTGTTATAATACTTGTCACATAAAATATAATAGTTGCAAATGAGAAGTGTTAAATGCTAAGTTATAATTTATTCAAACACACAAGTATTTGTACAATATTTGTAGAGATGAGAACAGAAAGTTCTGTGAAATAAAGCAAAGATATTTAAAAATGTAATAAAAGTTGTCATTTGATGAACTACTCTCCGTTCACCTGGCCTCCTTTGTTCCGGCGTCCTGGTGCTCTACCATGGCAACCATCCTTTCAAGCACAAAGGCGACACGCTCACATTTGCAGCGATACGGTGCCAAATTCCGATACCTGGGAATTGATACTGGTACTAAATGATAACATTTTTGGTACTTTTGTGTGTGTTGATAAATATTGTTATTTCTTTTTTTATGAATAAAATATAGTTTTGTTTTGAAACATTTATCCATCCATTTTCTACTGCTTGTCCCTCTCGGGGTCGCGGCTGGGCTGGAGCCTATCCCAGCTGCACTCGGGTACAAACATCGTGTTTTATTATCACACATCTGACAAGTATGACAATAAGTCCAAGACTTTATGGTGTGTTAGCTAGTCAGTTCAGTCTTGGCTAATTCTACTTCATTGTTGTGCCCTACAAAGTGTTCATACTGTAAGTACTGTGCTTGTTACACACCAGCTGTTTGATTTGAACGCGCACCTTAGTTGTAGTTTTCATCAACACATTTGGAAGTGTCTAAATCGCCATACAAAATCGCTAATGCTAGTCAGTAGCATGTGTATGGCATATCCAATGTCAATTAGCATTGAGCTAGCACATTTTGAAAAGTGAAGCCTTGCTTTTGAGTCATACTTGCTTTGTTGGCATGGAAAATGTAACGTTTTCTAGACGCTATGAATACGACTGTTTGACTGACAAGTGCTTTGTGGTCACGTGCGACAAAGGTATGGTGTCATTTGCAAAGGTATGGTGTCATTTGCAAAGGTATGGTCTCATTTGCAAAGGTATGGTCTCATTTGCAAAGGTATGGTCTCATTTGCAAAGGTATGGTCTCATTTGCAAGTACGACAAATGACAGTTGCAAGTCCAAGACGTTAGATCTCACTAGTGTGTATTTTATGGTGTGTTCAGCCTTTTGTTGCGCCCTAAAAAGTGTTAATACTGGTGTGTTGTACCGTACCTGTTACACACATTTCAACATGCACTTTAGTTGTAGTTTTTATTAACACATTTGGAGGTGTTCAAACGGCCATGTAAAATCGCTAATGCTAATCAGTAGCATGTCAATTGCAAAGCCATCATATATTAGCATCAAGCCAACGCACTTTTGGAAAAGCGGAGCCTTACTTACGTTTCTGTGAGTCAGTTCCTTTAGCAACATTACCTAGGGGTAGTTGGGCTGACTGCGCTCTCGGTGCTGCTGGAGTGATCGCCAAGTGTGGAAGTAGCCAACCGACGCAGGTAGCGTACAGATTGGATTTGAGGTGTGCTCGTCGGTCGCTAGCAAAAGCACACGTCACTACCCGGAGAAAGGAACTCACTTGTGTTTGTTTCTATTTGGCACTTTTCCCATTTGGCACTTTTCCCATTTGGCACTTTTCCCATTTGGCACTTTTCCCATTTGGCTTTGAAGAAGAGCAAGATTTGAGTTCCCAGTGAGTAAATATTGCCTTCTTTTTTCTGCTGATCAGCATTCGAAACTCTCATTGACGCCTAGCTTAATCACTGTTAGCTCACCTAAAAATGTCAAGTATGCAAACTACCTCCGCACTTCCTCCCCCGACGCCAGCGGCAATGGCGGGCGCCATCGATACCAAAAAGGTCCGCAGCCTTCATCCATCAGCCAGGAGGAGCGGCGCCATCCGTCAGCGGCGAGCTTTGACACCCGGCCTGCTAAATGGGCTCCTGGAGAACATTAGCTGCTAGTTTAGGGCAGCGGCTCTTATCTTGCTAGTAAATCATTCAAATGAGCACCTAATAAAAATACTCCTCAGCTTGAAATAGAAATATACATGGAGTCAATAATAGAAATATACATGGAGTCAATAATAGAAATATACATGGAGTCAATAATAGAAATATACATGGACTCAATAATAGAAATATACATGGAGTCAATAATAGAAATATACATGGACTCAATAATAGAAATATACATGGACTCAATAATAGAAATATACATGGAGTCAATAATAGAAATATACATGGAGTCAATAATAGAAATATACATGGAGTCAATAATAGAAATATACATGGAGTCAATAATAGAAATATACATGGAGTCAATAATAGAAATATACATGGACTCAATAATAGAAATATACATGGAGTCAATAATAGAAATATACATGGACTCAATAATAGAAATATACATGGACTCAATAATAGAAATATACATGGAGTCAATAATAGAAATATACATGGAGTCAATAATAGTAATATACATGGAGTCAATAATAGAAATATACATGGAGTCAATAATAGAAATATACATGGAGTCAATAATAGAAATATACATGGAGTCAATAATAGAAATATACATGGAGTCACTAATAGAAATATACATGGAGTCAATAATAGAAATATACATGGAGTCAATAATACAAATATACATGGAGTCAATAATAGAAATATACATGGAGTCAATAATAGAAATATACATGGAGTCAATAATAGAAATATACATGGAGTCAATAATAGATATATACATGGAGTCAATAATAGAAATATACATGGAGTCAATAATAGAAATATACAAGGAGTCAATAATAGAAATATACATGGAGTCAATAATAGAAATGTTCATGGAGTCAATAATAGAAATATACATGGAGTCAATAATAGAAATATACATGGAGTCAATAATAGAAATATACAAGAAATATAGGTTGAACGTTGGTGTCCCTTGAATGGGAGAAATATAGATTGAACGTTGGTGTCCCTTGAATGGGAGAAATATAGGTTGAACGTTGGTGTCCCTTGAATGGGAGAAATATAGGTTGAACGTTGGTGTCCCTTGAATGGGAGAAATATAGGTTGAACATTGGTGTCCCTTGAATGGGAGAAATATAGGTTGAACGTTGGTGTCCCTTGAATGGGAGAAATATAGGTTGAACGTTGGTGTCCCTTGAATGGGAGAGATATAGGTTGAACGTTGGTGTCCCTTGAATGGGAGAAATATAGGTTGAACGTTGGTGTCCCTTGAATGGGAGAAATATAGGTTGAACGTTGGTGTCCCTTGAATGGGAGAAATATAGGTTGAACATTGGTGTCCCTTGAATGGGAGAAATATAGGTTGAACGTTGGTGTCCCTTGAATGGGAGAAATATAGGTTGAACGTTGGTGTCCCTTGAATGGGAGAAATATAGATTGAACGTTGGTGTCCCTTGAATGGGAGAAATATAGGTTGAACGTTGGTGTCCCTTGAATGGGAGAAATATAGGTTGAACGTTGGTGTCCCTTGAATGGGAGAAATATAGGTTGAACATTGGTGTCCCTTGAATGGGAGAAATATAGGTTGAACGTTGGTGTCCCTTGAATGGGAGAAATATAGGTTGAACGTTGGTGTCCCTTGAATGGGAGAAATATAGGTTGAACGTTGGTGTCCCTTGAATGGGAGAAATATAGGTTGAACGTTGGTGTCCTTTGAATGGGAGAAATATAGGTTGAACGTTGGTGTCCCTTGAATGGGAGAAATATAGGTTGAACATTGGTGTCCCTTGAATGGGAGAAATATAGGTTGAACGTTGGTGTCCCTTGAATGGGAGAAATATAGGTTGAACGTTGGTGTCCCTTGAATGGGAGAAATATAGGTTGAACGTTGGTGTCCCTTGAATGGGAGAAATATAGGTTGAACATTGGTGTCCCTTGAATGGGAGAAATATAGGTTGAACGTTGGTGTCCCTTGAATGGGAGAAATATAGGTTGAACGTTGGTGTCCCTTGAATGGGAGAAATATAGGTTGAACGTTGGTGTCCCTTGAATGGGAGAAATATAGGTTGAACGTTGGTGTCCCTTGAATGGGAGAAATATAGGTTGAACGTTGGTGTCCCTTGAATGGGAGAAATATAGGTTGAACGTTGGTGTCCTTTGAATGGGAGAAATATAGGTTGAACGTTGGTGTCCCTTGAATGGGAGAAATATAGGTTGAACGTTGGTGTCCCTTGAATGGGAGAAATATAGGTTGAACGTTGGTGTCCCTTGAATGGGAGAAATATAGGTTGAACATTGGTGTCCCTTGAATGGGAGAAATATAGGTTGAACGTTGGTGTCCCTTGAATGGGAGAAATATAGGTTGAACGTTGGTGTCCCTTGAATGGGAGAAATATAGGTTGAACGTTGGTGTCCCTTGAATGGGAGAAATATAGGTTGAACATTGGTGTCCCTTGAATGGGAGAAATATAGATTGAACGTTGGTGTCCCTTGAATGGGAGAAATATAGGTTGAACGTTGGTGTCCCTTGAATGGGAGAAATATAGGTTGAACGTTGGTGTCCCTTGAATGGGAGAAATATAGGTTGAACGTTGGTGTCCCTTGAATGGGAGAAATATAGATTGAACGTTGGTGTCCCTTGAATGGGAGAAATATAGATTGAACGTTGGTGTCCCTTGAATGGGAGAAATATAGGTTGAACGTTGGTGTCCCTTGAATGGGAGAAATATAGGTTGAACGTTGGTGTCCCTTGAATGGGAGAAATATAGATTGAACATTGGTGTCCCTTGAATGGGAGAAATATAGGTTGAACGTTGGTGTCCCTTGAATGGGAGAAATATAGGTTGAACGTTGGTGTCCCTTGAATGGGAGAAATATAGGTTGA
The DNA here is from genome assembly GCF_033978785.1 of Entelurus aequoreus. Lineage (NCBI taxonomy): Eukaryota > Metazoa > Chordata > Actinopteri > Syngnathiformes > Syngnathidae > Entelurus > Entelurus aequoreus. The sequence goes on along the minus strand of NC_084738.1, from coordinate 71,630,833 downwards.
ACGTTGGTGTCCTTTGAATGGGAGAAATATAGGTTGAACGTTGGTGTCCCTTGAATGGGAGAAATATAGGTTGAACATTGGTGTCCCTTGAATGGGAGAAATATAGGTTGAACGTTGGTGTCCCTTGAATGGGAGAAATATAGGTTGAACGTTGGTGTCCCTTGAATGGGAGAAATATAGGTTGAACGTTGGTGTCCCTTGAATGGGAGAAATATAGGTTGAACATTGGTGTCCCTTGAATGGGAGAAATATAGGTTGAACGTTGGTGTCCCTTGAATGGGAGAAATATAGGTTGAACGTTGGTGTCCCTTGAATGGGAGAAATATAGGTTGAACGTTGGTGTCCCTTGAATGGGAGAAATATAGGTTGAACGTTGGTGTCCCTTGAATGGGAGAAATATAGGTTGAACGTTGGTGTCCCTTGAATGGGAGAAATATAGGTTGAACGTTGGTGTCCTTTGAATGGGAGAAATATAGGTTGAACGTTGGTGTCCCTTGAATGGGAGAAATATAGGTTGAACGTTGGTGTCCCTTGAATGGGAGAAATATAGGTTGAACGTTGGTGTCCCTTGAATGGGAGAAATATAGGTTGAACGTTGGTGTCCCTTGAATGGGAGAAATATAGATTGAACGTTGGTGTCCCTTGAATGGGAGAAATATAGGTTGAACGTTGGTGTCCCTTGAATGGGAGAAATATAGGTTGAACGTTGGTGTCCCTTGAATGGGAGAAATATAGGTTGAACATTGGTGTCCCTTGAATGGGAGAAATATAGGTTGAACGTTGGTGTCCCTTGAATGGGAGAAATATAGGTTGAACGTTGGTGTCCCTTGAATGGGAGAAATATAGGTTGAACGTTGGTGTCCCTTGAATGGGAGAAATATAGGTTGAACGTTGGTGTCCCTTGAATGGGAGAAATATAGATTGAACGTTGGTGTCCCTTGAATGGGAGAAATATAGGTTGAACGTTGGTGTCCCTTGAATGGGAGAAATATAGGTTGAACGTTGGTGTCCCTTGAATGGGAGAAATATAGGTTGAACATTGGTGTCCCTTGAATGGGAGAAATATAGGTTGAACGTTGGTGTCCCTTGAATGGGAGAAATATAGGTTGAACGTTGGTGTCCCTTGAATGGGAGAGATATAGGTTGAACGTTGGTGTCCCTTGAATGGGAGAAATATAGGTTGAACGTTGGTGTCCCTTGAATGGGAGAAATATAGGTTGAACGTTGGTGTCCCTTGAATGGGAGAAATATAGGTTGAACATTGGTGTCCCTTGAATGGGAGAAATATAGGTTGAACGTTGGTGTCCCTTGAATGGGAGAAATATAGGTTGAACGTTGGTGTCCCTTGAATGGGAGAAATATAGATTGAACGTTGGTGTCCCTTGAATGGGAGAAATATAGGTTGAACGTTGGTGTCCCTTGAATGGGAGAAATATAGGTTGAACGTTGGTGTCCCTTGAATGGGAGAAATATAGGTTGAACATTGGTGTCCCTTGAATGGGAGAAATATAGGTTGAACGTTGGTGTCCCTTGAATGGGAGAAATATAGGTTGAACGTTGGTGTCCCTTGAATGGGAGAAATATAGGTTGAACGTTGGTGTCCCTTGAATGGGAGAAATATAGGTTGAACGTTGGTGTCCTTTGAATGGGAGAAATATAGGTTGAACGTTGGTGTCCCTTGAATGGGAGAAATATAGGTTGAACATTGGTGTCCCTTGAATGGGAGAAATATAGGTTGAACGTTGGTGTCCCTTGAATGGGAGAAATATAGGTTGAACGTTGGTGTCCCTTGAATGGGAGAAATATAGGTTGAACGTTGGTGTCCCTTGAATGGGAGAAATATAGGTTGAACATTGGTGTCCCTTGAATGGGAGAAATATAGGTTGAACGTTGGTGTCCCTTGAATGGGAGAAATATAGGTTGAACGTTGGTGTCCCTTGAATGGGAGAAATATAGGTTGAACGTTGGTGTCCCTTGAATGGGAGAAATATAGGTTGAACGTTGGTGTCCCTTGAATGGGAGAAATATAGGTTGAACGTTGGTGTCCCTTGAATGGGAGAAATATAGGTTGAACGTTGGTGTCCTTTGAATGGGAGAAATATAGGTTGAACGTTGGTGTCCCTTGAATGGGAGAAATATAGGTTGAACGTTGGTGTCCCTTGAATGGGAGAAATATAGGTTGAACGTTGGTGTCCCTTGAATGGGAGAAATATAGGTTGAACATTGGTGTCCCTTGAATGGGAGAAATATAGGTTGAACGTTGGTGTCCCTTGAATGGGAGAAATATAGGTTGAACGTTGGTGTCCCTTGAATGGGAGAAATATAGGTTGAACGTTGGTGTCCCTTGAATGGGAGAAATATAGGTTGAACATTGGTGTCCCTTGAATGGGAGAAATATAGATTGAACGTTGGTGTCCCTTGAATGGGAGAAATATAGGTTGAACGTTGGTGTCCCTTGAATGGGAGAAATATAGGTTGAACGTTGGTGTCCCTTGAATGGGAGAAATATAGGTTGAACGTTGGTGTCCCTTGAATGGGAGAAATATAGATTGAACGTTGGTGTCCCTTGAATGGGAGAAATATAGATTGAACGTTGGTGTCCCTTGAATGGGAGAAATATAGGTTGAACGTTGGTGTCCCTTGAATGGGAGAAATATAGGTTGAACGTTGGTGTCCCTTGAATGGGAGAAATATAGATTGAACATTGGTGTCCCTTGAATGGGAGAAATATAGGTTGAACGTTGGTGTCCCTTGAATGGGAGAAATATAGGTTGAACGTTGGTGTCCCTTGAATGGGAGAAATATAGGTTGAACGTTGGTGTCCTTTGAATGGGAGAAATATAGGTTGAACGTTGGTGTCCCTTGAATGGGAGAAATATAGGTTGAACATTGGTGTCCCTTGAATGGGAGAAATATAGGTTGAACGTTGGTGTCCCTTGAATGGGAGAAATATAGGTTGAACGTTGGTGTCCCTTGAATGGGAGAAATATAGGTTGAACGTTGGTGTCCCTTGAATGGGAGAAATATAGGTTGAACATTGGTGTCCCTTGAATGGGAGAAATATAGGTTGAACGTTGGTGTCCCTTGAATGGGAGAAATATAGGTTGAACGTTGGTGTCCCTTGAATGGGAGAAATATAGGTTGAACGTTGGTGTCCCTTGAATGGGAGAAATATAGGTTGAACGTTGGTGTCCCTTGAATGGGAGAAATATAGGTTGAACGTTGGTGTCCCTTGAATGGGAGAAATATAGGTTGAACGTTGGTGTCCTTTGAATGGGAGAAATATAGGTTGAACGTTGGTGTCCCTTGAATGGGAGAAATATAGGTTGAACGTTGGTGTCCCTTGAATGGGAGAAATATAGGTTGAACGTTGGTGTCCCTTGAATGGGAGAAATATAGGTTGAACATTGGTGTCCCTTGAATGGGAGAAATATAGGTTGAACGTTGGTGTCCCTTGAATGGGAGAAATATAGGTTGAACGTTGGTGTCCCTTGAATGGGAGAAATATAGGTTGAACGTTGGTGTCCCTTGAATGGGAGAAATATAGGTTGAACATTGGTGTCCCTTGAATGGGAGAAATATAGATTGAACGTTGGTGTCCCTTGAATGGGAGAAATATAGGTTGAACGTTGGTGTCCCTTGAATGGGAGAAATATAGGTTGAACGTTGGTGTCCCTTGAATGGGAGAAATATAGATTGAACGTTGGTGTTCTGGCTGTGATTTGCCCTCCAGTCAGAGAGCTTCCATACTTCAGATATACCTCTCCACATTCGCTATAAATGACTTTTTGGACACCTTGGTAATGAATCTTCTCCCGGCTTTGACACATCCAAGGCCGACATGAGAAACACGAGATTCCTTTCAGTGCTGCGCCGCATGAACAGGGCCAGCCTACACTCTCGCCACAATGTGATTGCAAATGAGATAGTTTTTTTTCCATAAGCTCTTGCATTGTTTGCTGTAATTATTGCAATCAAATGTCGTATAGAGTCAGCCTCAAGGTTGACTCACAATATTATTCTTATTGTTCTTATGAATAATGTTTGTTCACTTAGCAAAGCCTTGAGCTTCTCCACCTGCCCACACCTTCTCACAATCCAAAACTTTAGAAGGCAAAAAGTTATGCCACAACACTCTAAAAGTGTTGAGTTGCTAAAGATGTGACGTTCGCCACCGAGCCGAGTTTTTTTACTCAACCATGAGAAGCCACGCCTTTTTTTCTTTTTAATGCAAGGGCAAATTTAGCGTCGGCTATTGCTAACTTTGCACATGACTGGCAACTGGACAAGAGAATGAGTCACAGTTAAAGAAAACTCAGCAGCATTTAGATCAACATTTATTTTGAAAAAAATAAAATAAATGTAAATATATATATATATATATATATATATATATATACATATATATATATATATATATATATATATATATATATATATATATATATATATATATATATATATATATATATATATATATATATATATATATATATATATATATATATATATATATATATAGCGTAATTTCCGGACTATAAGCCGCCACTTTTCCCCCTCGTTTTGGTCCCTGCGGCTTATACAAGGGTGCGGCTTATATATGGCCTGTTCTTCTCCGACACCGACGAAGAGGATTTCGGTGGTTTTAGTACGCAGGAGGAAGACGATGACACAATGATTAAAGACTGACTTTTCATAGGCTGGTTATTTTGATAACGTACAGGCGAGCACTTTGTATTACTTTGCACCGTTGTATTATTTGTACTCTGCACGAATGCTGTTCGCCATGTCAAAGATGTGAAAGTTTGATTGAATGATTGAAAGATTTATTGTTAATAAATGGGACGCTTTGCGTTCCCAAACAGTCATCTCTGTCCCGACAATCCCCTCCGTGGTAGCAGGAACCCCTATATACTACGCTAATTACACTATATACTACGCTAATTACACTATATACTACGCTAATTACACTATATACTACGCTAATTACACTATATACTACGCTAATTACACTATATACTACGCTAATTACACTATATACTACGCTAATTACACTATATACTACGCTAATTACACATCAAAACCCTGCGGCTTATAGTCGGGTGCGGCTTATATATGGAGCAATCTGTATTTTCCCATAAATTTAGCTGGTGCGGCTTATAGTCAGGTGCGGCTTTTAGTCCAGAAATTACGGTATATATATATATATATATATATATATATATATATATATATATATATATATATATATATATATATATATCAAAGTTGACTTATATAGCCCTAAATCACAAGTGTCTCAAAGGGCTGCACAAGCCAAAACCACATCCTGGGCTCAGATCCCACATCAGGGCAAGGAAAAACTCAACCCAATGGGATGACAATGAGAAACCTTGGAGGGGACCACGGATGTCCCCACATCTGTTGTCCTCATAGTAAGCATCTCAAATGATTTATATTAATTACTTAGGTTAGGGGTAAGGTTAAGGTTTTCATTGTCACTGTCAAACGTAATGTATTAATCATGTACACACATGTGTGTATATGTGTATATATATATATATGTACATATATAAACTGAACAAAAATATAAAAAAGACCACTTTTGTTTTGCTCCCATTTTTCATGAGTTGAACTCACAGATAAAAAACTTTGACTATATACACAAAAGACATATTCCTGTAAAATATTGTTGACAAATGTGTCTAAATCTGTGTTAGTGAGCATTTCTTATTTGCCAAGATAATCCATACCTCCTCGCAGGTGTGGCATATCAAGATGCTGATTAAGCAGCATGATTATTGCACAGGTGTGCCTTAGACTGCCACAATAAAAGGCCACTCTGAAATGTGCAGTTTTATCACACAACACAATGCCACAGGTGTCGCAAGTTTTGAGGGAGTATTTAGGTGGCATGCTGACTGCAGGAATGTCCACCAGAGCTTGTGCCCATGACTTGAATGTTCATTCCTCTCCCAAAAGCCGTCTCCAAAAGCGCTTCATACAATTTGGCTGTACATCCAACCGGCGTCACAACCGCAGACCACATGTAACCACACCAGCCTAGGACCTCCACATCCAGCAGGTGCACCTCCATGATCATCTGAGACCAGCCACCCGGACAGCTGCTGCAACAATTGGTTTGCATAACCAAAGAATTCCTGCACAAACTGTGAGAAACCGTCTAAGGAAAGATTATCTCCATGCTCGTGGTCCTCATCTGGGTCTCCACCTAACTGCTGTTCATCGTCGTAACCCACTTGAGTGGGTAAGTGCTCACCTTTGATGGCGTCTGGCACGTTGGACAGGTGTTCCTTTCACGGATGAATCCTGTTTTCACTGTTCAGGGCAGGTGGCAAACAGTGTGTGTGGGAGAGCGGTTTGCTGATGTCAGTGTTGTGAAAGGAGTGGCCCATGGTGGGGGCGGGGTTATGGTATGGTCAGGTGTATGTTGTGAAAGGAGTGGCCCATGGTGGGGGCGGGGTTATGGTATGGTCAGGTGTATGTTGTGAATGGAGTGGCCCATGGTGGGGGCGGGGTTATGGTATGGTCAGGTGTATGTTGTGAAAGGAGTGGCCCATGGTGGGGGCGGGGTTATGGTATGGTCAGGTGTATGTTGTGAATGGAGTGGCCCATGGTGGGGGCGGGGTTATGGTATGGTCAGGTGTATGTTGTGAATGGAGTGGCCCATGGTGGGGGCGGGGTTATGGTATGGTCAGGTGTATGTTGTGAATGGAGTGGCCCATGGTGGGGGCGGGGTTATGGTATGGTCAGGTGTATGTTATGGACAAGAAGTGTATTTTCTTGATGGCATTTTGAAAGAACAAAGGTACGGTGACGAGATCCTGAGGCCCATTGTTGTGCCATTCACCCGAGACCATCACCTCATGTTGCAGCATGACAGTGCACGGCCCCATGTTGCAAGGATCTGTAGACAATTCCTAGAAACTGAAAACTTCCCAGTTCCTGCCTGGCCAGCATACTCAGCGGACATGTCAGCCATTGAGCATGTGGATCGACGTAAACAACAATGTGTTCCACTTCCTGCCAACATCCAAGAACTTGGCACAGCCATTGGAGGAGCGGAGCAACATTCCACAGTCAACAACCTGATCAACTCTAGGCCAAGGAGATGTTTTTCACTGCATGAGGCAAATGGTTTGCACACCAGATACTGACCCCCCCCCCCCCCCCCCCCCCAGACCCAAATCAGGCTAGAATGAAGGTTTTACGACGGACTTAAAGGTGTGGACAATGCTGAAGAAACAAGTCCATGTCAGAAAAGCAACACATTTAGCTGAACTGCAGCAATTTAGTGGTCAAGTGGTCAAGCAGAAGCTTGTGGATGGCTACCAAAAGCGCCTTATTGCAGGTCAACTTGCCAAGGAAGCAAATATTAACATATCTGTATGTATACTTTTCACCCTCACATTTTCAGTAGACACATAATAAATTCATAAAAGAAGCAAACTTCATGAATGTTTTTTGTGAGCAACAAGTATGTGCTCCAATCAGTACATCACAACAACAACAAGTATGTGCTCCAATCACTACATCACCAAAAGTAAGAGTTGTAGAAATGATTGGAAACTCAAGACAGCCATGACATGATGTTCTTTACAAGTTTACGTACACTTTTGATCACGAATATATATATATATATATATATATATATATATATATATATATATATATATATATATATATATATATATATATATATATATATATATATATATATATATATATATATATAAGCAGTACATATATATATATATATATATATATATATATATATATATATATATATATATATATATATATATATATATATATATATATATATATATATATATATATATATATATGTCCAGTACGTATATGTATACATATGAAACATATATGCAGTATATATATATATGCAGTATATATGTATATATACTATACATGTGTACGTGTATATGTATGTGCATGTACAGTACATGTGTATATGTATGTAAATGCTAATTAAATAACAAACAAAAGCCTCACAAACGACGTTGGAGAAACTCCATATCTGGTGTGGGCCGCTTGCCAGGCAGCCTGCTTCCCGGGAAGTCTTGTGTAAAGTAAAACAATTGGCAGGCGGGGTAAACACACACACACACACACACACACACACACACACACACACACACACACACACACACACACACACACACACACACACACACACACACACACACACACACTCACACATGCACACACACACACACACACACACACACACATTCAGGGCAGCCGACCAGCACTTGATGCCAGTGGGCGACTGCTGGACATGCTGGGACCAGCCTAAGGAGTTAAGGCTGGCCCAGCCAATCTAGAGAACACACACACACACACACACACACACACACACACACACACACACACACACACACACACACACACACACACACACACACACACACACACACACACACACACACACACACACACACACACACACACACACACACATTGACATACGCTCTTCACCATCACAGTCCCAGACAAACACACAAAGGCGTCCGTCTGGTCCCGTGCCATGTGTCTCAGCTGTGCCACCCCACCCCACACCCCTCACCCCCAGACCACCACATTCCCGCCCACCGGCAACACCCCACCTCGCCAAGTCCCCCCCGCCCCCCCTTCACACCCCTCAGGCCTGGACCTCCCGCATATGCCACCCCTCTCCACCACACCTCCCCGCCGGCCGTCTTTGTGGGCTAATTAGCGGTGAAATTGGTGAATTGCAGGCTTGAGCACACACACACACACACACACACACACACACACACACACACACACACACACACACACACACACACACACACACACACACACACACACACACACACAGACACACACACACACACACACACACACACACAGGGAGAGAGAGTGTGTGAATGGAAGGCCCAGTCACAGCCGTGAACACTTCAGCACAGCCAAGCGCCACTTGAGGGCTGAAAAGCCCTGAAATGGGGCAGACAAGACAAAGAAAGATGGAATATCTTTATCACGCTGGAAATTGGACCTACCTGACACTCACCTGCGTCCACACCCGGTCTGCAGGAAAGTCCTAATGAGGCCCGCTCCATCATCCCAGACACAGCCCATAAATTAACATCAATACGTCTTGTGGTAATTATGGAGGGAGGAAGTCTGATCGGGAGAATAGTGGAAAAGAAAAGAAGGGAAGACACCTTCATGACAATAGTGGAAAGAAAAGAAGAGAAGACACCTTCATGAGAGTAGTGGAAAGGGAAGAAGGGAAGACACCTTCATGAGAGTAGTGGAAAGGGAAGAAGAGAAGACACCTTCATGAGAGTAGTGGAAAGGGAAGAAGGGAAGACACCTTCATGAGAGTATTGGAAAGGGAAGAAGAGAAGACACCTTCATGAGAGTAGTGGAAAGGGAAGAAGAGAAGACACCTTCATGAGAGTAGTGGAAAGGGAAGAAGGGAAGACACCTTCATGAGAGTATTGGAAAGGGAAGAAGAGAAGACACCTTCATGAGAGTAGTGGAAAAGGAAGAAGAGAAGACACCTTCATGAGAGTAGTGGAAAGGGAAGAAGAGAAGACACCTTCATGAGAGTAGTGGAAAGGGAAGAAGAGAAGACACCTTCATGAGAGTAGTGGAAAGGGAAGAAGAGAAGACACCTTCATGAGAGTAGTGGAAAGGGAAGAAGAGAAGACACCTTCATGAGAGTAGTGGAAAGGGAAGAAGAGAAGACACCTTCATGAGAGTAGTGGAAAGGGAAGAAGAGAAGACACCTTCATGAGAGTAGTGGAAAGGGAGGAAGAGAAGACACCTTCATGAGAGTAGTGGAAAGGGAAGAAGAGAAGACACCTTCATGAGAGTAGTGGAAAGGGAAGAAGAGAAGACACCTTCATGAGAGTAGTGGAAAGGTAAGAAGAGAAGACACCTTCATGAGAGTAGTGGAAAGGGAAGAAGAGAAGACACCTTCATGAGAGTAGTGGAAAGGGAAGAAGGGAAGACACCTTCATGAGAGTAGTGGAAAGGGAAGAAGAGAAGACACCTTCATGAGAGTAGTGGAAAGGGAAGAAGAGAAGACACCTTCATGAGAGTAGTGGAAAGGGAAGAAGAGAAGACACCTTCATGAGAGTAGTGGAAAGGGAAGAAGAGAAGACACCTTCATGAGAGTAGTGGAAAGGGAAGAAGAGAAGACACCTTCATGAGAGTAGTGGAAAGGGAAGAAGAGAAGACACCTTCATGAGAGTAGTGGAAAGGGAAGAAGAGAAGACACCTTCATGAGAGTAGTGGAAAGGGAAGAAGAGAAGACACCTTCATGAGAGTAGTGGAAAGGGAAGAAGAGAAGACACCTTCATGAGAGTAGTGGAAAGGGAAGAAGGGAATACACCTTCATGAGAGTAGTGGAAAGGGAAGAAGAGAAGACACCTTCATGAGAGTAGTGGAAAGGGAAGAAGAGAAGACACCTTCATGAGAGTAGTGGAAAGGGAAGAAGGGAAGACACCTTCATGAGAGTAGTGGAAAGGGAAGAAGGGAATACACCTTCATGAGAGTAGTGGAAAGGGAAGAAGAGAAGACACCTTCATGAGAGTAGTGGAAAGGGAAGAAGAGAAGACACCTTCATGAGAGTAGTGGAAAGGGAAGAAGAGAAGACACCTTCATGAGAGTAGTGGAAAGGGAAGAAGAGAAGACACCTTCATGAGAGTAGTGGAAAGGGAAGAAGAGAAGACACCTTCATGAGAGTAGTGGAAAGGGAAGAAGAGAAGACACCTTCATGAGAGTAGTGGAAAGGGAAGAAGAGAAGACACCTTCATGAGAGTAGTGGAAAGGGAACAAGAGAAGACACCTTCATGAGAGTAGTGGAAAGGGAAGAAGAGAAGACACCTTCATGAGAGTAGTGGAAAGGGAAGAAGAGAAGACACCTTCATGAGAGTATTGGAAAGGGAAGAAGAGAAGACACCTTCATGAGAGTAGTGGAAAGGGAAGAAGAGAAGACACCTTCATGAGAGTAGTGGAAAGGGAAGAAGAGAAGACACCTTCATGAGAGTAGTGGAAAGGGAAGAAGGGAAGACACCTTCATGAGAGTAGTGGAAAGGGATAAGAGAAGACACCTTCATGAGAGTAGTGGAAAGGGAAGAAGAGAAGACACCTTCATGAGAGTAGTGGAAAGGGAAGAAGAGAAGACACCTTCATGAGAGTAGTGGAAAGGGAACAAGAGAAGACACCTTCATGAGAGTAGTGGAAAGGGAAGAAGAGAAGACACCTTCATGAGAGTAGTGGAAAGGGAAGAAGAAAAGACACCTTCATGAGAGTAGTGGAAAGGGAAGAAGAGAAGACACCTTCATGAGAGTAGTGGAAAGGGAAGAAGAGAAGACACCTTCATGAGAGTAGTGGAAAGGGAAGAAGAGAAGACACCTTCATGAGAGTAGTGGAAAGGGAAGAAGAGAAGACACCTTCATGAGAGTAGTGGAAAGGGAAGAAGAGAAGACACCTTCATGAGAGTAGTGGAAAGGGAAGAAGAGAAGACACCTTCATGAGAGTAGTGGAAAGGGAAGAAGAGAAGACACCTTCATGAGAGTAGTGGAAAGGGAAGAAGAGAAGACACCTTCATGAGAGTAGTGGAAAGGGAAGAAGAGAAGACACCTTCATGAGAGTAGTGGAAAGGGAAGAAGAGAAGACACCTTCATGAGAGTAGTGGAAAGGGAAGAAGAGAAGACACCTTCATGAGAGTAGTGGAAAGGGAAGAAGAGAAGACACCTTCATGAGAGTAGTGGAAAGGGAGGAAGAGAAGACACCTTCATGAGAGTAGTGGAAAGGGAAGAAGAGAAGACACCTTCATGAGAGTAGTGGAAAGGGAAGAAGAGAAGACACCTTCATGAGAGTAGTGGAAAGGTAAGAAGAGAAGACACCTTCATGAGAGTAGTGGAAAGGGAAGAAGAGAAGACACCTTCATGAGAGTAGTGGAAAGGGAAGAAGGGAAGACACCTTCATGAGAGTAGTGGAAAGGGAAGAAGAGAAGACACCTTCATGAGAGTAGTGGAAAGGGAAGAAGAGAAGACACCTTCATGAGAGTAGTGGAAAGGGAAGAAGAGAAGACACCTTCATGAGAGTAGTGGAAAGGGAAGAAGAGAAGACACCTTCATGAGAGTAGTGGAAAGGGAAGAAGGGAATACACCTTCATGAGAGTAGTGGAAAGGGAAGAAGAGAAGACACCTTCATGAGAGTAGTGGAAAGGGAAGAAGAGAAGACACCTTCATGAGAGTAGTGGAAAGGGAAGAAGGGAAGACACCTTCATGAGAGTATTGGAAAGGGAAGAAGAGAAGACACCTTCATGAGAGTAGTGGAAAAGGAAGAAGAGAAGACACCTTCATGAGAGTAGTGGAAAGGGAAGAAGAGAAGACACCTTCATGAGAGTAGTGGAAAGGGAAGAAGAGAAGACACCTTCATGAGAGTAGTGGAAAGGGAAGAAGGGAAGACACCTTCATGAGAGTAGTGGAAAGGGATAAGAGAAGACACCTTCATGAGAGTAGTGGAAAGGGAAGAAGAGAAGACACCTTCATGAGAGTAGTGGAAAGGGAAGAAGAGAAGACACCTTCATGAGAGTAGTGGAAAGGGAAGAAGGGAAGACACCTTCATGAGAGTATTGGAAAGGGAAGAAGAGAAGACACCTTCATGAGAGTAGTGGAAAAGGAAGAAGAGAAGACACCTTCATGAGAGTAGTGGAAAGGGAAGAAGAGAAGACACCTTCATGAGAGTAGTGGAAAGGGAAGAAGAGAAGACACCTTCATGAGAGTAGTGGAAAGGGAAGAAGAGAAGACACCTTCATGAGAGTATTGGAAAGGGAAGAAGAGAAGACACCTTCATGAGAGTAGTGGAAAGGGAAGAAGAGAAGACACCTTCATGAGAGTAGTGGAAAGGGAAGAAGAGAAGACACCTTCATGAGAGTAGTGGAAAGGGAAGAAGGGAAGACACCTTCATGAGAGTAGTGGAAAGGGATAAGAGAAGACACCTTCATGAGAGTAGTGGAAAGGGAAGAAGAGAAGACACCTTCATGAGAGTAGTGGAAAGGGAAGAAGAGAAGACACCTTCATGAGAGTAGTGGAAAGGGAAGAAGAGAAGACACCTTCATGAGAGTAGTGGAAAGGGAAGAAGAGAAGACACCTTCATGAGAGTAGTGGAAAGGGAAGAAGAGAAGACACCTTCATGAGAGTAGTGGAAAGGGAAGAAGAGAAGACACCTTCATGAGAGTAGTGGAAAGGGAAGAAGAGAAGACACCTTCATGAGAGTAGTGGAAAGGGAAGAAGAGAAGACACTTTCATGAGAGTAGTGGAAAGGGAAGAAGAGAAGACACCTTCATGAGAGTATTGGAAAGGGAAGAAGAGAAGACACCTTCATGAGAGTAGTGGAAAGGGAAGAAGGGAAGACACCTTCATGAGAGTAGTGGAAAGGGAAGAAGGGAAGACACCTTCATGATAGTAGTGGAAAGGGAAGAAGAGAAGACACCTTCATGAGAGTAGTGGAAAGGGAAGAAGAGAAGACACCTTCATGAGAGTAGTGGAAAGGGAAGAAGGGAAGACACCTTCATGAGAGTATTGGAAAGGGAAGAAGAGAAGACACCTTCATGAGAGTAGTGGAAAAGGAAGAAGAGAAGACACCTTCATGAGAGTAGTGGAAAGGGAAGAAGAGAAGACACCTTCATGAGAGTAGTGGAAAGGGAAGAAGAGAAGACACCTTCATGAGAGTAGTGGAAAGGGAAGAAGAGAAGACACCTTCATGAGAGTATTGGAAAGGGAAGAAGAGAAGACACCTTCATGAGAGTAGTGGAAAGGGAAGAAGAGAAGACACCTTCATGAGAGTAGTGGAAAGGGAAGAAGAGAAGACACCTTCATGAGAGTAGTGGAAAGGGAAGAAGGGAAGACACCTTCATGAGAGTAGTGGAAAGGGATAAGAGAAGACACCTTCATGAGAGTAGTGGAAAGGGAAGAAGAGAAGACACCTTCATGAGAGTAGTGGAAAGGGAAGAAGAGAAGACACCTTCATGAGAGTAGTGGAAAGGGAAGAAGAGAAGACACCTTCATGAGAGTAGTGGAAAGGGAAGAAGAGAAGACACCTTCATGAGAGTAGTGGAAAGGGAAGAAGAGAAGACACCTTCATGAGAGTAGTGGAAAGGGAAGAAGAGAAGACACCTTCATGAGAGTAGTGGAAAGGGAAGAAGAGAAGACACCTTCATGAGAGTAGTGGAAAGGGAAGAAGAGAAGACACTTTCATGAGAGTAGTGGAAAGGGAAGAAGAGAAGACACCTTCATGAGAGTATTGGAAAGGGAAGAAGAGAAGACACCTTCATGAGAGTAGTGGAAAGGGAAGAAGGGAAGACACCTTCATGAGAGTAGTGGAAAGGGAAGAAGGGAAGACACCTTCATGATAGTAGTGGAAAGGGAAGAAGAGAAGACACCTTCATGAGAGTAGTGGAAAGGGAAGAAGAGAAGACACCTTCATGAGAGTAGTGGAAAGGGAAGAAGGGAAGACACCTTCATGAGAGTAGTGGAAAGGGAAGAAGAGAAGACACCTTCATGAGAGTAGTGGAAAGGGAGGAAGAGAAGACACCTTCATGAGAGTAGTGGAAAGGGAGGAAGAGAAGACACCTTCATGAGAGTAGTGGAAAGAAAAGAAGAGAAGACACCTTCATGAGAGTAGTGGAAAGGGAAGAAGGGAAGACACCTTGTTTCATGTTCCACAGGATCACCAATTGTCATTATGTTTCATGTTCCACAGGATCACCAATTGTCATTTTGTTTCATGTTCCACAGGATCACCAATTGGCATTTTGTTTCATGTTCCACAGGATCACCGATTGTCATTATGTTTCATGTTCCACAGGATCACCAATTGTCATTTTGTTTCATGTTCCACAGGATCACCAATTGTCATTTTGTTTCATGTTCCACAGGATCACCAATTGTCATTTTGTTTCATGTTCCACAGGATCACCAATTGGCATTTTGTTTCATGTTCCACAGGATCACCAATTGTCATTTTGTTTCATGTTCCACAGGATCACCAATTGTCAATTAGTTTCATGTTCCACAGGATCACCAATTGTCATTTTGTTTCATGTTCCACAGGATCACCAATTGTCATTTTGTTTCATGTTCCACAGGATCACCAATTGTCATTTTGTTTCATGTTCCACAGGATCACCAATTGTCATTTTGTTTCATGTTCCACAGGATCACCAATTGTCATTTTGTTTCATGTTCCACAGAATCACCAATTGTCATTTTGTTTCATGTTCCACAGAATCACCAATTGTCATTTTGTTTCATGTTCCACAGGATCACCAATTGTCATTATGTTTCATGTTCCACAGGATCACCAATTGTCATTTTGTTTCATGTTCCACAGAATCACCAATTGTCATTATGTTTCATGTTCCACAGAATCACCAATTGTCATTATGTTTCATGTTCCACAGGATCACCAATTGTCATTTTGTTTCATGTTCCACAGAATCACCAATTGTCATTTTGTGTCATGTTCCACAGGATCACCAATTGTCATTTTGTTTCATGTTCCACAGGATCAACAATTGTCATTTTGTTTCATGTTCCACAGAATCACCAATTGTCATTTTGTTTCATGTTCCACAGGATCACCAATTGTCATTTTGTTTCATGTTCCACAGAATCACCAATTGTCATTTTGTTTCATGTTCCACAGGATCACCAATTGTCATTTTGTTTCATGTTCCACAGGATCACCAATTGTCATTTTGTTTCATGTTCCACAGGATCACTAATTGTCATTTTGTTTCATGTTCCACAGGATCACCAATTGGCATTTTGTTTCATGTTCCACGGGATCACCAATTGTCATTTTGTTTCATGTTCCACAGGATCACTAATTTTAATATGGAGT
>NC_084738.1:71594903-71609903 GCF_033978785.1 Entelurus aequoreus | reverse complement strand
GAAAAGCTAACCAAAGAAATGTGGAGTCTCTGGGTAAGAAGCCATTTAAACTAGAACTAGCCGGCGTCAGGCTGGATAATCCCTGCACACATAGCAATTCTCTTAGAATAAAACACAACTCACATAATGTTTTTTCTTTTGTGACCGTGTCAGAGGCAGACATACATTGTACCGAGGTAGCTAACTATGATGCGTTCAGTTTATCGCAATATTAAGCAAACAATCTGAATATCCCCGTCGTATCAATTCCTAGATATGGTCGAAACTATTTAAAGTGTAATACGCATAATAAACGCAACATTATTAATATTGCTACTTCGGATAATTTCAACAAACAATCCTCAAAACAGCCCACTACCTATAATATGGGCTTTTTAAACATAAGATCATTATCTTAGTTAATGAAGTCATTAGAGACAACAAACTTGACGTCGTTGGTCTCGCCGAGACCTGGCTCAAACCAGACGCTAAATGAGGCATCTCCTCCTAACTATATCAATACACATGTTGCCCGACCTCTTAAAAGGGGAGGGGGTGTCGCACTAATATACAATGAAAACTATAATCTTACACCTAACCTAAATGATGAATATAACTCGTTTGAGGTGCTCGCTTTGAGGTTTGTCACACCGCTGCCTCTCCACCTGGCTGTTATCTACCGCCCCCCTGGGCCCTATTCGGACTTCATCAGTGAATTCTCAGAGTTTGTTGCTGATCTAGTGACGCACGCCGACAATATAATCATAATGGGGGACTTTAATATCCATATGAATACCCCATCGGACCCTCCATGTGTGGCGCTCCAGACTATAATTGATAGCTGTGGTCTTACACAAATAATAAATGAACCCACGCATCGCAACGGTAATACGATAGATCTAGTGCTTGTCAGGGGTGTCACCATCTCTAAAGTTACGATACTCCCGTACACTAAAGTAATGTCCGACCATTACCTTATAAAATTCGAAGTTCTGACTCATGGTCAACAAACTACTACTAATAATAATAACTACTATAGCAGCCGCAACATTAATGCTACCACAACGACGACTCTTACTGACCTACTGCCTTCGGTAATGGCACCATTCCCAAATTATGTGGGCTCTATTGATAACCTCACTAACAACTTTAATGACGCCCTGCGCGACACCATTGATAGTGTAGCACCGCTAAAGCTAAAAAGGGCCCCTAAAAGGCGTACCCCATGGTTTACAGAACAAACTAAAGCCCATAAATTATATTGTAGAAAGCTGGAACGCAAATGGCGTGCGACTAAACTTGAGGTTTTCCATCAAGCATGTTTAATAACTTATAAACGCATGCTTACCTCAGCTAAAGCTAAATATTACTCAAATCTCATCCACCTCAACAAAAATGATCCTAAATTTCTGTTTAGTACAGTAGCATCGCTAACCCAACAAGGGACTCCTCCCAGTAGCTCCACCCACTCAGCAGATGACTTTATGAATTTCTTTAATAAGAACATTGAAGTCATTAGAAAAGAGATTAAAGACAACGCATCCCAGCTACAACTGGGTTCTATTAACACAAATACGACTGTATATACGACGGACACTGCCCTCCAAAATAGTTTCTCTCTCTTTGATGAAATAACATTGGAGGAATTGTCAAAATGTGTAAATGGGACAAAACAAACAACATGTTTACTTGACCCAATTCCTGGGAAACTTATCAAGGAGCTTTTTGTATTATTAGGTCCATCAGTGTTAAATATTATAAACTTATCACTTTCCTCTGGCACTGTTCCCCTAGCACTCAAAAAAGCGGTTATTCATCCTCTACTCAAAAGACCTAACCTCGATCCTGATCTCCTGGTAAACTACCGGCCGGTGTCCCACCTTCCGTTTATCTCGAAAATCCTTGAAAAAATTGTAGCACAGCAGCTAAATGAACACTTAGCGTCCAACAATCTCTGTGAACCTTTTCAATCCGGTTTCAGGGCAAATCACTCTACAGAGACAGCCCTCGCAAAAATGACTAATGATCTATTGCTAACGATGGATTCTGATGCTTCATCTATGTTGCTGCTTCTTGATCTTAGCGCCGCTTTCGATACGGTTGATCATAATATTTTATTAGAGCGTATCAAAACACGTATTGGTATGTCAGACTTAGCCTTGTCTTGGTTTAACTCTTATCTTACTGACAGGATGCAGTGCGTCTCCCATAACAATGTGACCTCGGACTATGTCAAGGTAACGTGCAGAGTTCCCCAGGGTTCGGTTCTTGGCCCTGCACTCTTTAGTATTTACATGCTGCCGCTAGGTGACATCATATGTGTTAGCTTTCACTGTTATGCTGATGACACTCAACTCTACATGCCCCTAAAGCTGACCAACACGCCGGATTGTAGTCAGCTGGAGGCGTGTCTTAATGACATTAAACAATGGATGTCCGCTAACTTTTTGCAACTCAACGCTAAGAAAACGGAAATGCTGATTATCGGTCCTGCTAGACACCAACATCTATTTAATAATACCACCTTAACATTTGACAACCAAACAATTAAACAAGGCGACTCGGTAAAGAATCTGGGTATTATCTTCCACCCAACTCTCTCGTTTGAGTCACACATTAAGAGTGTTACTAAAACGGCCTTCTTTCATCTCCGTAATATCGCTAAAATTCGTCCCATTTTGTCCACAAGCGATGCTGAGATCATTATTCATGCGTTCGTTACGTCTCGTCTCGATTACTGTAACGTTTTATTTTGGGGCCTCCCTATGTCTAGCATTAAAAGATTACAGTTGGTACAAAATGCGACTGCTAGACTTTTGACAAAAACAAGAAAGTTTGATCATATTACGCCTATACTGTATATACCTTTATATACATATATACTTACATATACACCTATACTGGCTCACTTGCACTGGCTTCCTGTGCACCTAAGATACGACTTTAAGGTTTTACTACTTACGTATAAAATACTACACGGTCAAGCTCCTGCCTATCTTGCCGATTGTATTGTACCATATGTCCCGGCAAGAAATCTGCCTTCAAAGAACTCCGGCTTATTAGTGATTCCCAGAGCCAAAAAAAGTCTGCAGGCTATAGAGCGTTTTCTATTGGGGCTCCAATACTATGGAATGTTCTACTGATAACAGTTAGAGATGCTACCTCAGTAGAAGCATTTAAGTCTCATCTTAAAACTCATTTGTATACTCTAGCCTTTAAATAGACTCCCTTTTTAGACCAGTTGATCTGCCGTTTCTTTTCTTTTCTTTTCTCTTCTGCTCCCAACCCGGGGTGGACCGCTAGCCTGTCCATCGGATGGGGACATCTCTACGCTGCTGACCCGTCTCCACTCGGGATGGTTCCTGCTGGCCCCACCATGGACTGGACTTTCGCTGATGTGTTGGACTTTCACAATATTATGTCAGACCCACTCCACATCCATTGCTTCCGGTCTCCCCTAGAGGGGGGGGGGGGGGGGGGGTTACCCACATATGCGGTCCTCTCCAAGGTTTCTCATAGTCATCCACATTGACGTCCCACTGGGGTGAGTTTTCCTTGCCCGTATGTGGGCTCTGTACCGAGGATGTCGTTGTGGCTTGTACAGCCCTTTGAGACACTTGTGATTTAGGGCTATATAAATAAACATTGATTGATTGATTGATTGATACTTAGTGGTGTTTTTAGTCGTAATCAATACATTGGAAGTGTAATATTGTCTACTTAGTGGTGTTTTTAGTCGTAATCAATACATTGGAAGTGTAACATTGTCTACTTAGTGGTGTTTTTAGTCGTAATCAATACATTGGAAGTGTAACATTGTCTACTTAGTGGTGTTTTTAGTCGTAATCAATACATTGGAAGTGTAACATTGTCTACTTAGTGGTGTTTTTAGTCGTAATCAATACATTGGAAGTGTAACATTGTCTACTTAGTGGTGTTTTTAGTCGTAATCAATACATTGGAAGTGTAACATTGTCTACTTAGTGGTGTTTTTAGTCGTAATCAATACATTGGAAGTGTAACATTGTCTACTTAGTGGTGTTTTTAGTCGTAATCAATACATTGGAAGTGTAACATTGTCTACTTAGTGGTGTTTTTAGTCGTAATCAATACATTGGAAGTGTAACATTGTCTACTTAGTGGTGTTTTTAGTCGTAATCAATACATTGGAAGTGTAACATTGTCTACTTAGTGGTGTTTTTAGTCGTAATCAATACATTGGAAGTGTAACATTGTCTACTTAGTGGTGTTTTTAGTCGTAATCAATACATTGGAAGTGTAACATTGTCTACTTAGTGGTGTTTTTAGTCGTAATCAATACATTGGAAGTGTAACATTGTCTACTTAGTGGTGTTTTTAGTCGTAATCAATACATTGGAAGTGTAACATTGTCTACTTAGTGGTGTTTTTAGTCGTAATCAATACATCAATCTAAGCTGTTTACAGCGTACAACCTGGTCACATGACTTGATAGCATGTGCTAGCATAGAGCTAGCGCCTTTTGAAAATTGAAGCCTTGCTTTTGAGACATACTTGCCTGGTTGGCATGGCGACCGTAAGGTAATCTTGTCTGGTTGGCATGGCGACCATAAGGTAATCTTGCCTGGTTGGCATGGCGACCGTAAGGTAATCTTGCCTGGTTGGCATGGCGACCGTAAGGTAATCTTGAGGCAGTCCACTACGAGTCCGACATAGTTTCTTTAAACATCCTTTTCATTATCCAATTCAGAGGCCTTGAAATGGCCATGTAAAGTCGCTAATGCTAACCGGCTAGCACCATGTGCTGTGGTTGTTTACCTGCAGAAGTTCTCCAGATGTGCCCTGCACTGCAAGCATGTCTGCAGCCCACCAAACACCAAACACCAGACAGCAAACAGCAAACAGCAAACAGCAAACAACAAACAGCAAACAGCAAACAGCAAACACCTAACAGCAAACACCTATCAGCAAACAGCAAACAACAAACAGCAAACAGCAAACAGCAAACACCTAACAGCAAACAGCAAACAGCAAACAGCAAACAGCAAACACCTAACAGCAAACAGCAAACACCAAACAGCAAACACCTAACAGCAAACAGCAAACAGCAATCAGCAAACACCTAACAGCAAACAGCAAACACCAAACAGCAAACACCTAACAGCAAACAGCAAACAGCAAACACCAAACAGCAAACACCTAACAGCAAACAGCAAACAGCAAACACCAAACAGCAAACACCTAACAGCAAACACCTAACAGCAAACAGCAAACAGCAAACACCAAACAGCAAACACCTAACAGCAAACACCAAACAGCAAACAGCAAACAGCAAACACCTAACAGCAAACAGCAAACACCAAACAGCAAACACCTAACAGCAAACAGCAAACAGCAATCAGCAAACACCTAACAGCAAACAGCAAACACCAAACAGCAAACACCTAACAGCAAACAGCAAACAGCAAACACCAAACAGCAAACACCTAACAGCAAACATCAAACAGCAAACACCTAACAGCAAACACCAAACAGCAAACAGCAAACAGCAAACAGCAAACAGCAAACAAGGAGGGTCTTTGTTTGTTTGCCAGATCTTCCTCAGGCGGTGCTAGTTAGTTAGTTAGTTAGTTATTTAACTAGTTAGTAAGCTAGTTAGTTCGTTAGTTAATTAGTTAGTTGGTCAGTTAGTTCTTTAGTTAGGCAGCTCATTAGTCAGTTAGTTAGTTAGTTATTTGGTTAGTTAACTCACTAGTTAACCAGTTAGTATGTTAGTTAGTTTGTTAGTTAGTTTGTTGGTTAGTTAGCTCGTTAGTTAGTTAGTTATTCAGTTAACCAACTAGTTGACTAGTCAGTCTGTTGGCTTGGTAGTTAGCTAGTTAGTTAGTTGGCTGATTAGTTAGATAGTTAGTTAGTTTGTTGGTTAGTTAGTTAGCTCGTTAGTTTACTAGTTAGCTGGTTAGTTGGTTGGTTAGTTCGTTAGTTTGGTATTTTGTTAGTTAGTTGGTTAGTTAGTTAGTTCATTAGTTAGTTAGTTAGTTAGTTAGTTAGTTAGTTAGTTAGTTGGTTAGTTCGTTAGTTAGTTCGTTAGTTAACTAGTTAGCGCCTCTGCAGAGTCAGACTCATCAAGGTCAGAGGGGACAATCAACACAGTCCAAACAAAACACAAACAAGACAACACTTGTGCGACACACACACACACACACAAAGACACAGACACACACACACACACACACACACACACACACACACACACACACACACACACACACACACACACACACACACACACACACACACACACACACACACACACACACACACACACACACACACACACACACACACACACACACACACATGCATCATGATTTCTTGTCTCCAGCAGGTCCACTCCTGGAAGTCTGACACCTTCTGGCCTTCAATTGGAGCTGCGAGAAGGCAACAACACCCTTTCCACTCCAAGCTGGGCTCTAATTGTCAGCTACTACACGTGTGTGTGTGTGTGTGTGTGTGTGTGTGTGTGTGTGTGTGTGTGTGTGTGTGTGTGTGTGTGTGTGTGTGTGTGTGTGTGAGTGTGTGTGTGTGTGTGTGTGTGTGTGTGTGTGTTGTGGGTCCACACTTGGAACAAGCCGGCTCGTGAAGTGTCGAGACAGAGATTGGAGGGCAGCAAGGTTTGGAGATAGAGGGGGGGTGACGTTCATGTGATAGAGGGGGGGGACGGACGGACGTTCATGTGATAGAGGGGGGGGGGGGGGGACGTTCATGTGATAGAGGGGGGGGGGGTGGATGTGTGACGTTCATGTGATAGAGGGGGGGGACGGACGGACGTTCATGTGATAGAGGGGAGGGGGGGGGGGACGTTCATGTGATAGAGGGGGGGGGGGTGGATGTGTGACGTTCATGTGATAGAGGGGGAGGGGCGGGACGTTCATGTGATAGGGGGGGGGGGCGTTCATGTTGATAAATCATGCGCTCCGTTCAGGCCTGTGTTTATCTCCAGCTGTCAGTGGAGCCTCAGCTATCACACACACACACACACACACACACACACACACACACACACACACACACACACACACACACACACACACACACACACACACACACACACACACACACACACACACACACACACACACGAGAGAGTATACCTGAGGTTCCTTGCTTTGTGCCTCAATAGTCAAACAAGCTTCCTTGTGTTGGCTTTGTCCCACTTGCCACACCCCGCACGCCACACGTCATACTCCACACGCCACACCCCGCACGCCACACGCCATACTCCACATGCCACACCCCGCACGCCACACGCCATACTCCACATGCCACACCCCGCATGCCAGACGCCATACTCCACACGCCATACTCCACACGCCACACACCACACGCCACACCCACACGCCACACCCACACGTCACACCCCGCACACCACACGTCACACACCACACGTCACACACCACATGTCACACACCACACGCCAGAGGGTATTGTAATTTTTTTATTGGTGATGGGAAGTTTTTTGTTTTTTTTAATAATATCCACAGTGAGCAGGTTGTGTTTTGTGTTGGAGTGTGTGTTGACTTGTTGTGTTGGAGTGTGTGTTGACTTGTTGTGTTGGAGTGTGTGTTGACTTGTTGTGTTGGAGTGTGTGTTGACTTGTTGTGTGTTGGAGTGTGTGTTGACTTGTTGTGTTGGAGTGTGTGTTGACTTGTTGTGTTTTGTGTTGGAGTGTGTGTTGACTTGTTGTGTTTTGTGTTGGAGTGTGTGTTGACTTGTTGTGTTTTGTGTTGGAGTGTGTGTTGACTTGTTGTGTTTTGTGTTGGAGTGTGTGTTGACTTGTTGTGTTTTGTGTTGGAGTGTGTGTTGACTTGTTGTGTTGGAGTGTGTTGACTTTTTGTGACGGTTCAACAAATATGCATCATGACTAGGGCAGGTTGTTTGGATTGGGTCATTTAAATAAATGCTGTGCTATTGATGTCCCGAAGGTACGCATGAATGCCAATAGGTAGGCGGCCATCTGCCTCGACAGCCCGAGGTAGGTAGGCGGCCATCTGCCTCGACAGCCCAAGGTAGGTAGGCGGCCATCTGCCTCGACAGCCCGAGGTAGGTAGGCGGCCATCTGCCTCGACAGCCCGAGGTAGGTAGGTAGGCGGCCATCTGCCTCGACAGCCCGAGGTAGGTAGGTAGGCGGCCATCTGCCTCAACAGCCCGAGGTAGGTAGGTAGGCGGCCGTCTGCCTCGACAGCCTGAGGTAGGTAGGTAGGCGGCCATCTGCCTCGACAGCCCGAGGTAGGTAGGTAGGCGGCCATCTGCCTCGACAGCCCGAGGTAGGTAGGTAGGCGGCCATCTGCCTCGACAGCCCGAGGTAGGTAGGTAGGCGGCCATCTGCCTCGACAGCCCGAGGTAGGTAGGCGGCCATCTGCCTCGACAGCCCGAGGTAGGTAGGCGGCCATGTGCCTCGACAGCCCGAGGTAGGTAGGCGGCCATCTGCCTCGACAGCCCGAGGTAGGTAGGCGGCCATCTGCCTCGACAGCCCGAGGTAGGTAGGGGGCCATCTGCCTCGACAGCCCGAGGTAGGTAGGTAGGCGGCCATCTGCCTCGACAGCCCGAGGTAGGTAGGTAGGCGGCCATCTGCCTCGACAGCCCGAGGTAGGTAGGTAGGCGGCCATCTGCCTCGACAGCCCGAGGTAGGTAGGTAGGCGGCCATCTGCCTCGACAGCCTGAGGTAGGTAGGTAGGCGGCCATCTGCCTCGACAGCCCGAGGTAGGTAGGTAGGCGGCCATCTGCCTCGACAGCCCGAGGTAGGTAGGCGGCCATCTGCCTCGACAGCCCGAGGTAGGTAGGCGGCCATCTGCCTCGACAGCCCGAGGTAGGTAGGCGGCCATCTGCCTCGACAGCCCGAGGTAGGTAGGCGGCCATCTGCCTCGACAGCCCGAGGTAGGTAGGCGGCCATCTGCCTCGACAGCCCGAGGTAGGTAGGGGGTCATCTGCCTCGACAGCCTGAGGTAGGTAGGTAGGCGGCCATCTGCCTCGACAGCCCGAGGTAGGTAGGTAGGCGGCCATCTGCCTCGACAGCCCGAGGTAGGTAGGTAGGCGGCCATCTGCCTCGACAGCCCGAGGTAGGTAGGCGGCCATCTGCCTCGACAGCCCGAGGTAGGTAGGTAGGCGGCCATCTGCCTCGACAGCCTGAGGTAGGTAGGTAGGCGGCCATCTGCCTCGACAGCCCAAGGTAGGTAGGCGGCCATCTGCCTCGACAGCCCGAGGTAGGTAGGCGGCCATCTGCCTCGACAGCCCGAGGTAGGTAGGTAGGCGGCCATCTGCCTCGACAGCCCGAGGTAGGTAGGTAGGCGGCCATCTGCCTCGACAGCCCGAGGTAGGTAGGTAGGCGGCCATCTGCCTCGACAGCCCGAGGTAGGTAGGTAGGCGGCCATCTGCCTCGACAGCCCGAGGTAGGTAGGTAGGCGGCCATCTGCCTCGACAGCCCGAGGTAGGTAGGTAGGCGGCCATCTGCCTCGACAGCCCGAGGTAGGTAGGTAGGCGGCCATCTGCCTCGACAGCCCGAGGTAGGTAGGTAGGCGGCCATCTGCCTCGACAGCCCGAGGTAG
Organism: Entelurus aequoreus; assembly: GCF_033978785.1. NCBI lineage: Eukaryota > Metazoa > Chordata > Actinopteri > Syngnathiformes > Syngnathidae > Entelurus > Entelurus aequoreus. The sequence continues at coordinate 71,600,340 of NC_084738.1, read as the reverse complement.
GTAGGTAGGCGGCCATCTGCCTCGACAGCCCGAGGTAGGTAGGTAGGCGGCCATCTGCCTCGACAGCCAGAGGTAGGTAGGTAGGCGGCCATCTGCCTCGACAGCCCGAGGTAGGTAGGTAGGCGGCCATCTGCCTCGACAGCCCGAGGTAGGTAGGCGGCCATCTGCCTCGACAGCCCGAGGTAGGTAGGCGGCCATCTGCCTCGACAGCCCGAGGTAGGTAGGCGGCCATCTGCCTCGACAGCCCGAGGTAGGTAGGCGGCCATCTGCCTCGACAGCCCGAGGTAGGTAGGTAGGCGGCCATCTGCCTCGACAGCCTGAGGTAGGTAGGTAGGCGGCCATCTGCCTCGACAGCCCGAGGTAGGTAGGTAGGCGGCCATCTGCCTCGACAGCCCGAGGTAGGTAGGCGGCCATCTGCCTCGACAGCCCGAGGTAGGTAGGTAGGCGGCCATCTGCCTCGACAGCCTGAGGTAGGTAGGTAGGCGGCCATCTGCCTCGACAGCCCAAGGTAGGTAGGCGGCCATCTGCCTCGACAGCCCGAGGTAGGTAGGTGGCCATCTGCCTCGACAGCCCGAGGTAGGTAGGTAGGCGGCCATCTGCCTCGACAGCCCGAGGTAGGTAGGTAGGCGGCCATCTGCCTCGACAGCCTGAGGTAGGTAGGTAGGCGGCCATCTGCCTCGACAGCCCAAGGTAGGTAGGCGGCCATCTGCCTCGACAGCCCGAGGTAGGTAGGTGGCCATCTGCCTCGACAGCCCGAGGTAGGTAGGTAGGCGGCCATCTGCCTCGACAGCCCGAGGTAGGTAGGTAGGCGGCCATCTGCCTCGACAGCCCGAGGTAGGTAGGTAGGCGGCCATCTGCCTCGACAGCCCGAGGTAGGTAGGTAGGCGGCCATCTGCCTCGACAGCCCGAGGTAGGTAGGTAGGCGGCCATCTGCCTCGACAGCCCGAGGTAGGTAGGTAGGCGGCCATCTGCCTCGACAGCCCGAGGTAGGTAGGTAGGCGGCTATCTGCCTCGACAGCCCGAGGTAGGTAGGTAGGCGGCCATCTGCCTCGACAGGTTGTGTCCGAATAAACGTGTGATGCTGCGCAGGACACGGGATGCGGGGGGGGGGGGGTGGGGGGGTGTGAGGGGGTGAGGGGGTGAGGGGGTGAGGGTGTGAGGGTGTGAGGGGGTGAGGGGGTGAGGGGGTGAGGGGGTGAGGGTGTGTGTCAAAGGTTAATAACATTTTCAGTCTTTCCTTCAATTGATGCTTTAATTAAACTGCTGCTTCGTTTACAAATACACTTCAAATCAATATTTACATATCATGACAATGTGAGGTTTGCTCCACTTCACCCACTACATCAACACTTATACAACTGATATTTACTACATCAAGACTTATACAACTGATATTTACTACATCAACACTTATACAACTGATATTTACTACATCAACACTTATACAACTGATATTTACTACATCAACACTTAGCTGATATTTACTACATCAACACTTAGCTGATATTTACTACATCAACACTTATACAACTGATGTTTACTACATCAACACTTATACAACTGATATTTACTACATCAACACTTATACAACTGATATTTACTACATCAACACTTATACAACTGATATTTACTACATCAACACTTAGCTGATATTTACTACATCAACACTTAGCTGATATTTACTACATCAACACTTAGCTGATATTTACTACATTAACACTTAGCTGATATTTACTACATCAACACTTATACAATTGATATGTACTACATCAACACTTAGCTGATATTTACTACATCAACACTTATACAACTGATATTTACTACATCAACACTTATACAACTGATATTTACTACATCAACACTTATACAACTGATATGTACTACATCAACACTTATACAACTGATATTTACTACATCAACACTTATACAACTGATATGTACTACATCAACACTTAGCTGATATTTACTACATCAACACTTAGCTGATATTTACTACATCAACACTTAGCTGATATTTACTACATCAACACTTATACAACTGATATTTACTACATCAACACTTATACAACTGATATTTACTAGATCAACACTTATACAACTGATATTTACTACATCAACACTTATACAACTGATATTTACTACATCAACACTTATACAACTGATATGTACTACATCAACACTTAGCTGATATTTACTACATCAACACTTAGCTGATATTTACTACATCAACACTTAGCTGATATTTACTACATCAACACTTATACAACTGATGTTTACTACATCAACACTTATACAACTGATATTTAGTACATCAACACTTAGCTGATATTTACTACATCAACACTTAGCTGATATTTACTACATCAACACTTAGCTGATATTTACTACATCAACACTTAGCTGATATTTACTACATCAACACTTATACAATTGATATGTACTACATCAACACTTAGCTGATATTTACTACATCAACACTTATACAACTGATATTTACTACATCAACACTTATACAACTGATATTTACTACATCAACACTTATACAACTGATATTTACTACATCAACACTTATACAACTGATATGTACTACATCAACACTTAGCTGATATTTACTACATCAACACTTAGCTGATATTTACTACATCAACACTTAGCTGATATTTACTACATCAACACTTAGCTGATATTTACTACATCAACACTTATACAACTGATATTTACTACATCAACACTTATACAACTGATATTTACTACATCAACACTTATACAACTGATATTTACTAGATCAACACTTATACAACTGATATTTACTACATCAACACTTATACAACTGATATTTACTACATCAACACTTATACAACTGATATGTACTACATCAACACTTAGGTGATATTTACTACATCAACACTTAGCTGATATTTACTACATCAACACTTAGCTGATATTTACTACATCAACACTTAGCTGATATTTACTACATCAACACTTAGCTGATATTTACTACATCAACACCTATACAACTGATATGTACTACATCAACACTTAGCTGATATTTACGACATCAACACTTATACAACTGATATTTACTACATCAACACTTATACAACTGATATTTACTACATCAACACTTAGCTGATATTTACTACATCAACATTTAGCTGATATTTACTACATCAACACTTATACAACTGATGTTTACTACATCAACACTTATACAACTGATATTTACTACATCAACACTTATACAACTGATATTTACTACATCAACACTGAGCTGATATTTACTACATCAACACTTATACAACTGATGTTTACTACATCAACACTTATACAACTGATATTTACTACATCAACACTTATACAACTGATATTTACTACATCAACACTTATACAACTGATATTTACTACATCAACACTTATACAACTGATATGTACTACATCAACACTTAGCTGATATTTACTACATCAACACTTATACAACTGATATGTACTACATCAACACTTATACAACTGATATTTACTACATCAACACTTAGCTGATATTTACTACATCAACACTTATACAACTGATATTTACTACATCAACACTTATACAACTGATATGTACTACATGAACACTTATACAACTGATATTTACTACATCAACACTTATACAACTGATATTTACTACATCAACACTTATACAACTGATATTTACTACATCAACACTTATACAACTGATATGTACTACATCAACACTTAGCTGATATTTACTACATCAACACTTATACAACTGATATGTACTACATCAACACTTATACAACTGATATTTACTACATCAACACTTAGCTGATATTTACTACATCAACACTTATACAACTGATGTTTACTACATCAACACTTATACAACTGATGTTTACTACATCAACACTTATACAACTGATATTTACTACATCAACACTTATACAACTGATGTTTACTACATCAACACTTATACAACTGATGTTTACTACATCAACACTTATACAACTGATATTTACTACATCAACACTTATACAACTGATATTTACTACATCAACACTTATACAACTGATATTTACTACATCAACACTTATACAACTGATATTTACTACATCAACACTTAGCTGATATTTACTACATCAACACTTATACAACTGATATGTACTACATGAACACTTATACAACTGATATTTACTACATCAACACTTATACAACTGATATGTACTACATCAACAATTAGCTGATATTTACTACATCAACACTTATACAACTGATATGTACTACATGAACACTTATACAACTGATATTTACTACATCAACACTTATACAACTGATATGTACTACATCAACACTTAGCTGATATTTACTACATCAACACTTATACAACTGATATGTACTACATCAACACTTATACAACTGATATTTACTACATCAACACTTATACAACTGATATTTACTACATCAACACTTATACAACTGATATTTACTACATCAACACTTATACAACTGATATTTACTACATCAACACTTAGCTGATATTTACTACATCAACACTTATACAACTGATATGTACTACATCAACACTTAGCTGATATTTACTACATCAACACTTATACAACTGATATGTACTACATCAACACTTAGCTGATATTTATGTCATCACCTCCACAACAACAAAAGGTGACACATGAGTGGTATTTCACATAAAAAGTATCCTATTACACCGACAATAGAGCACACCACCATATAAGCCGCACTCATTACATTTAGGAGGAAAACAATATTTTCCCTATATTAGCCGCATATAAGTGGCAGATATAAACGTTGGGAAATGATTTATTTACACGGAAATATTCTGTAAATTTACATACCTTAATTGTTTCCAAACAGTGTCTGTAACAGGGCAGTAAAACAGCTGATCAAACAAAACAGAAGTCATGGTCATGGACCCACTAGCTGCGCAAGCTAGCTCTCCAATCAGCTAAACAGACTCAATAACTCCACGCTGACGTTTTGGGGAATTTACTGAGGAATTTGTGAAAGTGAAACAATACAAAAATAATGCCATTGTAAGTGAATAATACTGACATGTTAGCATATTAGCTAATGCTAACGACACTAACTTCATTACATTAAGATTGCATGTACAAATATGCATGTGTGTTGTTGTAGTATCAGTGTAACTCTCCCATGTTGTTATTGTTGTAGTATCAGTGTAACTCTCCCATGTTGTTATTGTTGTAGTATCAGTGTAACTCTCCCATGTTGTTATTGTTGTAGTATCAGTGTAGCTCTCCCATGTTGTTATTGTTGTAGTATCAGTGTAACTCTCCCATGTTGTTATTGTTGTAGTATCAGTGTAGCTCTCCCATGTTGTTATTGTTGTAGTATCAGTGTAACTCTCCCATGTTGTTATTGTTGTATTATCAGTGTAACT